>NW_009622711.1:0-45708 GCF_000690535.1 Cariama cristata
GACCTGCGACCCCCTGGCTGGTCGCTGGAGTTGAATTGCTGCTCTCCTGGTTAATTGTTTAGTCTCAGCTTCCATCTGCCATGTTGTCTTTGGAGGATGTCTCCTTTCTGTGTCAAACGCTAGGTGTTTTATATGTTCTCTGTGTGTGATTTTTAAAAAAACCTCTACTTCTTAACATAGTAAAAGCTTAAAATCTTGTTTCCTCAGGCTCTTTGCTGAGAAGTAAGGTGTGTGTGCATGTGTGATATTATTTAATAAAATTTCTTCTTGAAACAGTTTGAAACAGGCTTGCCAGTTTTCTGATGCTTCCTTTGATTTACTTTTTTTTAAATTCAACCTTTTGTTCTTTCACTTAAGAGTTATACGTGTTGTGTTGTGATTGACAAACATCTGACACGGAATGATGTTAATTGTTTCTTCCTTTTAAAAGGTGGTGGGTTTTTTTTTTAAGATCTAGACTAAGGTCTTATGTTTTGCTCATATATTAGAGGACTCCTAAATGAATTCTGTCATGATACTGATCAGAATATAGGGAGTTTCCCACTGTCCCAGTGTAATGTCCAAATCATCTACAACTTTAAACCTCCCCTCATGTCTTTAAAATAATATTTTCGTATTAAAATGTATTGCATACATATAAAGTGTATTGTGTTGGAGCAACTGCAGCATAGACTCATTGCTGTACTTATACTCCAGGAAGGATCAAAATAATCTGGTCTTGGTTTGTACCATATTTTACAGCAGGACTGTAGAGCAAGGTGGCTGCTATTGTCACTTGGATGTGTATTCCAAAAAGTTAAGATGCTTTTGATTATGTTGTATATCATGATTTAGCAATCCTACTATGTTGCAGCAGGAACTAGGAGGAAATACTTCATGTGATTTACTTGATGAAGATCCTCATACTCTATGGAAGCATTGAGGAAAGGAATACCTATATCCATGTTGGGGAGAGTGGGATAGGACACTGGTGTTGTAGGTGATCCTCTACTGTGCAGAGGGATCTCTAATTTTCTAGGTGTATTTCATGAGTACTTTGTTTACGTGCAATTCTTCTGATTGTTAAACTGCATCTAATTATGAGGTGTTTTATGATTAATTTCGGAATTATTTAACCTATGTAAGCTTGTTTGTGTCACTGCTTCAGCAAATTACTGACATCATCAAAAGCACTGCATCATGGAACTGAGGCTGCAGAAAATGAGTTCTCCAGTAGGGAGTCATCTACCTTTTCTGGCAAAATGTTTGTCTCGAGTGACTCGAGTTTTTTCCATGTCTTTCTGGTACAGTTCAGCTAGGACCAAAGCTGACTGCTGTTTTAGGTGATTGCTTGAGACAAACTTAATCTTATACCATTTTAAGAGAGTCACACTGTCACTTTTTATTGTTAATGGATCCCTCATTGAAAAGTTAGAGCCAAGTCTATTTTAATATTCCTCCACATCTCCACTTTAGTGTTACTTGGCGTGCTGGACCCTGGATCAGCGGTGGACTATATGGAAAAACAGCCTTCTAAAATAAGTTATATGTGACTTCTATCTGATTCAAACTTTCTATCTGACAGTGACTGAAGGTGAAAAAACACTTAACTAAAGTTCAAATTAATTGCAAGCCTCTTGTAGATTAGATTATCTTCTTATATCGAACCATAATTAAGTATAATGTTAACATTGTAACTTAAAAAGAAGAGAGACAGATACAATTGATAATGGCTTTGGGATTATAGGAGATATTTTACCTTCAAGAAGATATTTTCCACTGCTATCAACAGTGTCTCTCACTGATGTTTTCTCAGTGTTTACTTTGTTAAAGCACTAAAAGTTGTCATTCACTACAGCCAATACTAAAATCTTTAGGAAAGGAGAAGATTCCTTTTTAGCATGTGAATTTTAGCATGAGTGATAGCACAAGATGAGAATAGGGACTGCATAGAAAAAAGCAGAATCAACGCAAAAGTGGCATAAAGGGAGGAAGAATGATGTGAACTTAGTGTCTTTTAACATCCACATGATTTTTGAGTAGTTTAGAGTAGTGTTTTCTGAGCGTAGAACACAACCAGTGTCACCAGAAAAATGAAGCATTTCCTAAACAATTTAGCATGTCCTAGTGAATACAAGAAAAATAAAACTATCCATTCAAATTACCCTTTATTGTACAGATTTGGAACTCTTCTACGATCATGGTAGAATAAAAAAATTCCTTAGTCTCACTAAGCATTTGCCACTAAAGCACATGTTGAATTTTTTTTTAAACTGAGAGTGTGTGAGCCTGAGGACCTGTCTTCCTGGTTATATCTTTATTGGTCTGCTGAAAAATTAAATTATCAGTTAACTGTCTTTAACAGGGCACTATTTTTACATTGTTTGACATAGTGTGTCCAGCTACCAGCTTTTAAGAAGTCCAGTAAGATCAAAAATATATTCCTGAACACTACTATTCAAAGACATAGTCCAGATGTGTCCAGCAAAAACTGTATTAATTAAAAACCAATGCTTTTTCCATTCACCCAATTAGATTCTTTTTTTCCTTAACCTTTTAAATAGTATGTTATGGAGTTGTGCTCTGTAGGAAAGATAGACATTGTTCGTTCCGTAGCCTGTGTCATAATTAGTATCAAACAACTTGTCATTGTTAGGTAATATAATAATACATATACGTAACAGCTTTGTCATGTGTCACTATTGAAGTACTTATTGCTGGAATCAAGGGTTGGGTATTATTGAGGTACCCTAAACTTTCCTAAGGAAATATTTTAAAAAACCCAGCTATGTGTTTCTTCATGGTAATTTGGAGAGTCATTCAGCCTGAAATGAGAACAGGTCACTTTGAATTCCCACAATTCTAAGGCATGTTATTTGTGTTATGTGAAGGCAACAGATTGGGGTCTTGTTTGTGCCTAGCATTGTGCCAACGAGTTCTGTCTTCCTAGTCCTTGTGTTGTGCCCTGAGTGTAAAGCCTATCTTCCCCCATCTTGATGCTGTTTAGTCTTAAGGCACAAGGGAATTAACTGGATAGAATGTGTGCACCAGTTTTATGCTGTATTCTCAAACTTCTCTTTCAGCCTGCACCTTTGCCTTTCTAGCATATCTTTGTTTCTTTCTTACTTAAAACATTCTAATCTTCAGATCAAATTTCAGATTTCTGTGATTAATTTTATGTAAAGGTAGAGGAATATGACAACTCAGGGTATCTAAGAACCAAATCTGGTCCTTTAACAATTGCAAGATGTACCCTCAGTTGTGAAAGCTGTCCCTTTCACTGGAAAAAATATTCAGAGTTTATTTATATTTTAATCTTAATTTGTTCAGCAGTAAGGAAGATAAGTATAATTTGTATATCAACCTTAAAAGGGGCAAGGAAAAACCTTGTATTAGTTTTAATTGGAATATCTTTTCTAAAAGCGACTCGGTGTCTGTGCAGATTTCTTTGTTCCATGCCCTTTTCAGAACTTTTTCCAGGGCAGGTTACAGTCTGGGGGATTGGTCCATGAGAAAGATGGGCCGTTGATGGACTAAGACTGACAAATACAAAGCAGAAAGTTTGTCTTGGTGTCCTCTGGTTTCAACAGTGATGACTGCAGCTGGTTTTGCTGTAACTTTGGCATTGAGCTAGCCTAGCACCATAGGTGAAGGAAAGCTGAGTGGCACAAGTGACTTCAATTATCTGCTTGAAACTGGGAGATGATGAAGAGAGGTTTTGTGCAAATCATACCTTGTGAGGGATGTGACCTTGTTTGAGTAATCAATATTTGACTGTGTTTGAGAATAAATTGATAAATACTTCGATTATTATCTATGCCTCTTTTTTTCTCGCATATTTCCTTCCTAGCATCAGATTTGGAACTAGCTAGTAAGAATGAATATGAGCAGTTGTTGAAAAGTTTAATAGAATCATTATGGTTGGAAGAGACCTCAAAGATCATCAAGTCCAATCATACACCTGATGCCACCATGCCCGCTAAACCCACTAAACCATGTCTTGAAGCACCACATCTAAACATTTTGTGAACACCTCCAGGGATGGTGAGTCCACCACCTCCCTGGGGAGCCCGTTCCAATGCCTAATGACTGTTAAAGTGAAGAAGTTCTTCCTAATATCCAACCTGAACCTCCCCTGGCGCAACTTGAGACTGTTTCCGCTTGTCCTCATCACACTTATTCCTCTTGTCACATCACATTTATTTTTCTTACTTTTTATATAATTAATCTTCATATTTCTCCCTCAGCCACTTCTGCATATATGGGCTGTTTGTGCATGTATTTGTATTTTTTGTTCTCCATTTCTCCCTGCCATTCCGTTGTCTGAAAAACATGGTTATAGTTCAGTTGAATGGTAAGGAAACAGCTTTTAAAACTTTAATTCAACCCCCTAATTCAAAGAGATTTCGATTCTGCTAGGTTGTTTTACTGATACTATTTTTGATACGACCTTGTGAGGACGGTTGGACTTGATGATCTTAAAGGTCCTTTCCAACCTAAATGATTCTGTGGTTCTATGAACACTTCATTTGAATTCAGCAATAGGGAAAATGGATATGGGGTTACATTTTCTCAGGTATGCCTCTGAGGGGTGAGGTGGTTCTGTAGTTTTTTCAGATAAACAGCTGAAAAGTTAAGATACAAGATATACGTGGAGAAAAAATATTTTAAAAAAAAAAAAAACTTTTTAGAGACCCTAATATATACAGCTTCTACTTATGGCGAAGCTAAACAATTTTTTTATGCAATAAGCTCTGCTATTTTGCTTCACAAGGAGGAGGGATTAAGACATTCGAATTATAGCCTTTTTCTTCTTAAGAACAAAAAAAATAATATTTTCTAGCTGCCTTCCATGTTCGTGTGGTGACACCTGTCATGGAGGGAGATGTAGTTCCAGATACTGTTTTCCCACAATTTTTGAAGTCTGATTTAATTTGATCTGTTTTTCTTCCTGTTGGAGCAGGTTTCACAGGCCGTTAAATGACTGCAGTAATGTAACATAGACATTGACTTGACACAAATCTTTTGTTCACTCTTTCACTTGCTTGGCAGCTCTTTAGGATTATGAGCAGAAATGAAAACTGATACATTGCATGCAGTGCTTGAGTATCATAACACAAAGAGGGAATAACATGAATTGCTTATTTTTGCAGGGAGTGGACACCCTCAAATATGATACTTTTATTTTGTGCTGGACCTATTTTGAGCTGAAAATGAAAGCTGTAGGAACAGATACTCTGAGATGGACTGTGATAAATAATTTCTTTTCTGTTTGTAATTTATGCTTCAAGTTTTGCTTGAGGCACTTATAAATTATGAGTTTTATAACTTTTATTTTGTCTATTTCTCATGTATAATATTAGTGTTACATGGTCACATACTAATTTTAATAAATAAGTTCATAACAATTCTCTGAAGTCAGGTTTTGTGTGCAGATGCTTCTCTGTCTTACTAGTAACATGCAAAAACTTTTTAAAATTCTATGTGGTGGAATGTCGCTAGGTGATGAGAGAATGTTATTTACGGTCTGTCTTTACTTCTCAACATGCTTCTGTCCAGCAGATGAGTTGTATATTTTTAGTGTTGCAGGTCTGTTTCAGGTTAACTTGACAGCAGTCATCTTTAATAACTTTCAACTGGATCTCCTTTAGCACGGGTGTTTTTATCAGTATTATGTGGTGTGAAATTAAGGCAAAGGTCATCTTCATATTATCCCTTTTATCAGATTAATGCAGTTTGTTTCATCAAATACCAAAATAAATGGGGAGGAGTGTTACAGGTTTTGAAATTGCTGTTAAACTTGTCTTACGCAACCATTCGAGGGACAAACACAGTATTCTCCAGTGCAAATGGTTTTCCAAGGCAGCAAATACATACTTAAAAATCTAAACATCAGGGGTATTTTAGTGTTGTCATGCAGAACGGAGAAACAGCAGTAAGACTCAGCTCCATTTAGTAGGTTATCAAGTAAAGCTTCTATATTCGAGGTTTCACGGGAGTGAATACCCTTGCTGTGTAGGAGGGCCACAGGGCCACAATGGGGGGTGTGTGCATATGTACGTGCAAACGAACTTGTTTATTTGCTGTTATTTCATTTCCTTTGTGCAGATTCGTCGAAGACGCCTTGCGCGGTTGGCGGGTGGACCATCTTCCCAGCCTACAACACCACTGACTTCACCGCAGAGGGAGACTCCACCGGGACCACCTGTAGTAGCACCAGCCCCAGGGCCATCACATAGTCTAGGCTTAAATGTCCATAGCATGACCCCAGCTACCTCTCCAATTGGTGCATCAGGTAGGCTGGAATGTTAGTTACAAAAATTATTATCATATGTCTACTAAAAGTTATGCAGCTTCTTACTTTTAGAACACGAACACTATTACTGGTGTTATTTCTGCTGTTGCTAAAAATGATTTTCAGAAAGAAACATTCTAAAATGGTGAATGAAGGTACTCTTCGTTTTCATTTTCCAAATAATACATGGTTAGATACAATTATTTTCCGGATATCAGTAAACTAATGGCATTTAAAATATGGGTTACCAAAGCTTGAAGTTTGTAATACAGTTTAATATTACAGAAAAGAAGGTCAATCTGTCAAGGAGACAGGAAAAAAAAACCTTTTCAGTTTTGCAACACAGTTTTTATTGATTGGTTTCTAGATACATTTTAGCAATCAGTCCCAAGTTCATTTTTGATCTTTAATTACTAGCATTTGGCACAATTAAAAATAACACGCTGTGACTGTGCATTGTCAATGTAAGAATAAAGTATTTGCTTCTTCCTTTGTATTACTTTGCCAATTTCACTATTTACTGGAGTGAATACAAGTAGGATATTTGCAAGTTATATTTATTTCAGAAGATACAAATAATGCCTGATCTATTAAAATCAATGGCAGAAAGCATGGACAGTTGGGAGGGTTGCTTTGTAGAGAGGTGAAGACAATATTCTTACACATAATACCACTTTTGACCTAAAAAAAAATAAATTAGAATTTTGATTTCAAGTTGGATATCTTGGAAATCAAAACAAATTGGCATGTTTTCCAGCATTGTGATCTTTATCTGAAAGCCTAAATTGTTTTGCATGTTGTGTTACTAAGCAAAGACATTCACAAAACCAATCTCAAAACAAATGTCAAGATTGTTTTAAACAGCTTTTCAGTATCATAGAATCATTTAGGTTGGAAAAGACCTTTGAGATCATCAAGTCTAACTGTTTGATGTCCTTATATTGAGGCGCCCAAAACTGCGTACAGTGCTTGAAGTGATTTCTGATAATTTGATAGAAATAATAATTTTTACAATGCTGCTTGATAAGCATGCAGAATTTTTTATCTATTTGCTTTCTGAAATTTTATGTTTTTCCCTCTGGCAGGTACAGCAATTTACGAGCTTAAATCTTGTCATTTAATTACAGTGCTGTTCTGAAATACCTAGAAGTGACTCCTTCCTACTTATTTTGTTGCTTTGTATCCAAAGCAGGACAGAGAAAAGCTGTCAAAAGCATTTCCTGAGAAAAGCTCATTGCAGATGGAATTTAACACTGTATGTTGTCCTCGTGATTATAGACAGCAACCCAGAAGCAAAGGTGACTTTTTTTTTTAAGAACAGTGCAGAGGTCACTTACTGTGTTCACTCAGCCTGTGGTTACGTGACTGTTTTAACCCATGTTGGGTCTGACTCTTGCTGAAAGGAGTATTTCTTACTACCTCTCCCTCTGCTGTCCATAGCAACTGTGTGGTGAGGTGGATCATGGACTTAATCCAGGTGAAAACTAACCCAAGAAAAATAAGCAGTTAGTTTTCAAATAGATGAGGTCCTGATCCATCTTACCACGCAACTGTATAAACGATAATGCCAACAGAGCAGGAGGTGTGGAAACATCTACCTGAAGGTGGAAATGTTCATGTATTGGCAGACAGGCTTATCATAGTTTGGAGTGGTCAGATAGCTAAGACCTTAGAGACTTTTGTTTTAAGAATTCATCTATCTGCACTGGACAGTACCTAATTATACAGACTAGATTGTTTGATGACCAGAAACAGAAGTTACCTAGTCAGTAGGTAATGCTTCCTACAGTGCCATTCATGTTAATAATGTGTGTCTTTTTCGCACTAGGGTAAGAGAGATGGTTAAATTGGGGAAGAGATCAGGAAAAAATGTTCACAACTGATTATCTGCTGTATTTATTTAGCATAAATGAAGACTTAGCTAACGCTGTGTGGTTTGCAGGAGTTCCTTTGAGCAGTAGACTAAAATGACTGCAGAGGATTTTAATTCATTTGGACATTCAGAGAGCAGCCCCAGCAGAATAGTGTCCTTGTAAGCATCCATTTTTATAAGAAGTTGCATAGCATGGTGAGATCAGACTTACACTTCAATTTCATGGAAAATATGATCATAATTTTGTATGTATTTTGGAAATGTTTTGGAGAGCCTAAAAACAGTGTATCAATGACAGCCACACATACTGAGTGTGTGGTCGTCTTAATTTTTGCATGTTGCTGTAGGTTGTTGTGCTTCCATTTTTTTTCTTTTTCTGAAAGGAAAACTGGAACTTTGTGTGTCAGGTATTTTATTGTATACCTGATCCAGCAAAGTACAGATGGAGGTAAATTCTGGAAGATCTGTTGTGAAAAGCTGGTAGGTAGGACAGTTTGTTTGAAGAGGCCTGTTAATGAGTGCTGCTGTATAACTGTTAAAGTACATTTTCCTGCCAGTGGGAGTAAGAATCCAAGGGAATGTAGAACAACACGTTTCACCCTGGTAAGCCATGTTTGCTTTAGTCTCTTTATCCACTGACTTACCTAGCTCGCTCTTTGGGAGGAGGAGAGAGGAAGGACTGAAGGAAGACTGCCCCTTTATAATCGGTGATGTGCTGAAGGAAAACAAGGCTGTTACTGGGGTATCTGAAATCAGCGGCATGCTGGAATAGCCTGCTGAAGTCAGCCTTCCCCTGCCATGGACAACATATTTCTGCTAGGTGTTATTTCTAGGGAAACTACATAATTGAAGTTCCATTTTTGAAAGTAGCTTTTATTTAACCTGATTGACCTGAGCAACTTTGCTCATTCAGACACTGTATTTGATATTTCTGTATTCTTGGTTTTGTGGAGAAGCTACTAGGCTTTAGGCCTGTGCCTTGTGCAAGGACTTTCAGTGTCAAAGCTGTAACATGCATCACTAAAATTCTAGGACTGGAGGAAATAGCCATTTAGAACAGAAATGGAGTTTTTCTTGACATTTTCCTGCTTCCCGGGTGAAATCTTTTGCAGACATTTAATAATGTCAAATAGGTGGTTAAGTGAAATTGTAACTTTTCTTGGAGGATCTCGGTTCTTATCTCTCTTCTTCTTTTCATAATGAAAACATGGGCTCAAGAATGTTGTCTGAGTGTTGTTTATGAATGAATGATAATGCCCAGCTACAGCCCTAAAGTTACTAAAGAAAGCATAGAAGCTTTGAACAAAACTGAGTAAAATTTACCTTTAGCAAGTATTTTGTGATATGTGCAAGTTATATATGCATTCTGTGTTGTCCTGCTATACCTTAGAGTGCTTTTACAGGTCTTCAGTTATAGAACATAGCTGTTTGGACAATCTGCTTGTTAAATTCTTTTCTGAATACCAATGCAAATTAATTTACCCTCACACGTCCTTTCAACTTTTTATTTGAAGATCTGAGTGTTTTCTGGATACTGACTAATTTCTAGCCTAATACAAGGAGTTAAATATGAACTGGTTTTATACCCAGGGAAGTAAAACAGGAGTTTCAAAGCAGTAGAATGAAGTAACCTAGTCGTTCTTCAGCAAACTGTCTTCTAAATAGGATTTTTCTGCCTTCTGCAGTTTTATTCCTGTAAAATGAATTGTTTCAAGACCTAGAAAAGCTTTGGGAAACGTGCTTGAAAACAAACAGCTTGTGTCAAAGAGCATAATCCTGATTTGTTCTGTTTTGCTGCCCCCGCTGTTAACTTCAGAATGTGTTGCCTCCATAAATGCAGGACAAGCTTGCACTTTTCAGTAGTAACACTGAAACACAGCCAATGCTAGAATTTAAAAATAGGTCGTCAATCTGGTTTTACACTTCTCACCTGAAACCCAATACTGTTTGGGGAATGTCTTGTAAACTGCAGGCAAAAGAACCCAAAGGAGTGAAATTCACTGCGGCTTTCTTTTTAAAGATAGATGAATAATACCTTTTTTCCTGCTCCTTCAAGGAGTCTGTTTACTGACATGCGTATACTTGATACTGATAAAACTACAGTTGCAGCTTTCAATTGATGCTACTTTATTATAAATCATGGCTTCAAATGGTGTCACTAGGCTCAAATTTTAGGAATAGACTACACTTAAGAGCCTTCTTCATTTGGATGTTTGTAGAACTTATTCAGCTTCCATTGTTATTGAATGCAAGGCTTTTTCTGGATTATCTGGAATTATGCATATAATTCTCCTGCTGCCATGCTAGTAACTAACGGTTTTATCTAACACATCATATCCTGATGCTCATCAGCCATGCTCCAAAGCTTTTATATTGCTCTCGATTTGCTGGTGTTGTACTTACTGCATGTTGTTAGGACTTCTTGGATGCTTATTTTTGTGGAGAAGGAAAAGTACTGATAATTTCTCAGTAAATTATGGGAGGTTTTGTGGAAAGACTATCAGAACTCAGATTAGTTTTGTCCTGTATCCTCATGCAAGTTAACTCCATTGTAATGATCCAGTGTGAAGTCCTGTTCTGATAGGACTGACTTTAGAGGAACTTGACAAAGTCTTAAGGTAGAGCAATCTTATAAGAAATAGGTTTGCCAGTGCCTTTTTTTTTCATGGGACTGAATTTCTGAGCACTTCATGGATACAACACAGAACAACAAAACTAAATTTGTAATACAGGTAAGCATTCCTATATTGCTGCTGCAAGAGGAAGTAGAAAATGTGATTATCTGTAGTCAAATGTGAATATTATTAACATTTATTTCCTAATGCATTCCCAAAAATGCTTAAGAGCTAGATTGAAAAACAGTATATCCTCTCCGTTTCCATCCAAATATTTGTACAGTGTCTTCTCATCTCTGTAGTAGTAATCTTGGTGATGCCTTTTCTCTAGGAGTAGCCCACCGAAGCCAGAGCAGCGAAGGAGTGAGTTCACTCAGCAGTTCTCCATCTAACAGCCTTGAAACACAATCTCAATCTCTCTCTCGGTCTCAGAGCATGGATATTGATAGTGTCTCCTGTGAGAAAAGGTAAAAAATACAGCTTGTATAAGCAGTTAAATGTTGTGCAATGCTAATCATCAAAACCACTTACACAGGAGAATATTCTGCAATTTCTAACTTCTAGCTGTGTTAATGCAATAGGGATAAATGCTTAAACATTACACACTGTTTAGACCACTAATGCTTTTTCTAGTCTGGTTTGAATGGGGATTCCTGACCTAAAGTGATAAAAGACAAGGCCTTGTCTTAGACATCAAGTGATGAGCATGTGTGGCAGGGTTAATTCAGCTACTCTGTTTTGAAACAGAAAAGTTTATGGGATATGATAGCTGTGTAGTTTGTATTGCTTGCTGAAGACATTTAGTATTGTGTTTCTTGATTTCAAAATAAATGTAACATGAGAAGCATTTATCAACTAGTGATTTTAATTGCTGTGTGTGCATATGACTGTTCCTGTTGCTTTGGTTTTTCTCTGCTGCTTTTACTTAAGGTGACATTTTTTCAGTCAGCATCTTACAGAGGTCTGTCTGCAGCTTTCTACAAGTTAATGGGCTGCTTCTCTTATTTCCACTTACAGTATGTCCCAGGTAGATGTGGATTCAGGAATTGAAAACATGGAGGTTGATGAGAATGATCGCAGAGAGAAAAGGAGTCTGACGGATAAGGTTAGTCTGTCTTGTGTAGTCTGGAAGAGAACAGTGAACATATGTACGTTATTGTAACATCAAGCTTCAGGATTTCACAGGAGAATCTGTTCAGACTATGCAATTTGGAGTTAATAGTGCTGGGGTTTTTT
Organism: Cariama cristata; assembly: GCF_000690535.1. NCBI lineage: Eukaryota > Metazoa > Chordata > Aves > Cariamiformes > Cariamidae > Cariama > Cariama cristata. The sequence continues at coordinate 11,999 of NW_009622711.1, forward strand.
TGTTTTCAGTGTAATGCATACTTCTGTTACATAAAAAGTCAACTTTATTTTATGAAGACTTCACCTCAGACATGGTAAATTCTGCTTTTGCTTATATTGTTGTGTTTTCCCTCACTGACATAGCCTTACATGGCTGCAGCTTTGCAATCTAGTATTCCTGGGGCTTGCCTTGCATTCTCTTCTTTTTCAAAAGGGACAACACTGGTTTTTTGAGAAATGTCTTTGCTAGAACTGTGTGTAATAAGTGTTCCAAATAATGGAATAGAAACAGGTTCAAACGATTTAGGATGGAGGAGCCATGCAGAGTTTTAGCTTGCAGTGAGTTCAGTTATCTCCATATTTTGAAGATGTGCTTTCAAGAGGATGGAACTAGCCCTCAGTTGTGATGTGTGAACAATTCTTCACTGCATTTCCTCATTAAAATTTGTGAGAAGGAAAAAAAGTCAAAACTTCCAATATCAAAGCTGCATTTTGAGTGTCTCAAATTGGTTTATGAATGATATTTTATAATTCTGAAGAAAATGTTTTTGTCATATATTGTACAACGGAGTGACCTATTAATGCCTGGATCTATTTTTTTTAATAGGCAGTAGGCCTGAAGAAATATTTCTTAAGACACTTCTGAAGTTTGTTGCAGCTCATTTGTATAGCATTTAGAGGGCTACTAACAAAGTACTGCTTCAAATGTGAGGTGTGCTGAAGTAATGCTATGTAATCAGGTTTTCTTCTTAATGAAATTATAAGAAAATTAAGAAGAATATTTAGCTAGGTTTAAGCAGGTGGTAGAAACCTTTAAAATAGAAAAAGAAAGTAAGTACAGAGCTGCAATTCACTTCTAAAATTGTCCTTTTTGTCATTTGATTTTAAGGCCAATGTGAAATAAAGCCATAAAGAAATGGGACATCAGTGTAGTGGCGAGAAGTTTCTACAACAATTCCTGCAGTGCTCATTAGATGTCTTTGTTTATTCCTGCACTGTCAGTAATAAGGTCAGTTGGTAAAAGCCTGGCTTAAAGCCATGTAGCAATAACCCTGCCGCAGAATCCTTTCCAGTCAATTCCTAACTGCAAATCAGGCAGTTGGACAGCTTGCATTGTGCTACTGTGAAATAAATAGCTTGAAATCAAGGACAGTCTTGAAGTGGAGGGTGGAGCGGTAGAAAGTAAAATAAAGCTTTGCAAACTTGGTTCAATTCCTCTTACTCATTTTGAGATACCGAAAAGTTAAATGGATAGGAGACAGGATAGTCCTGCATCTGACAAAATTGTGACTTGACTAAACAATTGCAAATAAGTTGGTGGTTTGGTGTTTTTTTTTTTTTTTCTTTCCCCCTTCCACCCTCACCCAAGGAACCTCTGTCTGGGTCTGAAGTATCTGAGGAGCAAGCTTTACAGCTGGTCTGTAAGATCTTCAGAGTCTCTTGGAAGGACCGAGACAGAGATGTTATCTTCCTGAATTCACTCTCTGCCCAGTTTAAGCAGAACCCAAAGGAAGGTAGGTATCTGAACTGTTACCATTGTTAGGGATTGTTTCAGTTGAGTGGCGTGTTCCCTACTCTTATTTTTAGTTTTTTCTGTCTTTGCTACAATGCTAGAGCGGCCTACTTTTGGTCTTTGCTTGATTTCAACGTCTGCTATCATCAGTTGTAGCAGGAAATGGAATCCCCAAAAAGGAACATGGGACCAATTGGTCATAGCTCTGGTTTTAGTCAGTTGCTGTGCTCTTGTTGGTTATGGTTTCTGTTGTCAAACTAGTGTGCTGATACTGCAGTGTTGCTGGATTTTTTTTAATTGTTTTTTCAGGAACCTTTTACTGACTTAATGGATTGTCTTGCATCATAATAGACACTTAGCAGTTAATTTGAAAAGCTAAGAATTCCTGATAATTTTATAGAACAAATTATATTTTGTATGTCTGCTATAAGATATGAACAAATTAAAAATTGTTGTTCTTTTTGTGGCCACATGTTGGGTAGGAGGGGGGTGTGTGGTTTTTTTTTCCTTTCTTTGACACAACTTGCCCAACCCAAAAGCAGCGTGGGAAAGCGAGAGACAGACAAGACAACTTTAATAATCAACACTAACAACACTGGGTCATCTATGATCTTTTTGTACTTTCCATAAAAGTTATATTTTGTGTAGCTGTAATTTCAGGACCTAGTTAATATAGACAGGGTGATAGTTACAAATGTAAGTATCAGTCTATTGTTTTTGCCAACAGCAGCACTTAATTCACAGAAGTAAATTACTGTCCTTTTTAGTTGAAATCTCTGATAATGTTTATATCTCTGACTAATGTGTAGGTGAAGACAGTAGATGAGGATACTAACGCTCTTCTTTTATTCTTAACAGTGTTTTCAGATTTTAAGGACTTGATTGGGCAGATTTTGATGGAAGTCCTGATGATGTCCACCCAGTCAAGGGATGAAAACCCATTTGCTAGCTTGACAGCTACATCACAACCAATTGCTGCAGCTGCCCGGTCTCCTGACAGAAGCCTGATTTTAAACATGGGCTCTAACCCAGGAAGCAGCCCTATGTTCTGTAATGTGGGCTCATTTGGTTCCAGTTCATTATCCAGGTGACTTCTGATTATAACTGAATACAGATTTCACTTGAATATTGATTGTAGACTAGAAGAGAGAGAACAGCATAGAAATGTCCCAAGAACAATAAATAGAATAGATTTTTGAAGTTCTTCACTCTTTTTCATGTGAATGTCCCTCCATTTCACCGTTTTTCATTACGTTGCCATGGCTAGAAGGGTATTTGATAGGTTAAAGCCATGTAGCTAGTTCCTTCTCAGAAGTATCTCTGACTTGCATCAGTGAAGGCTATGACTCAATTTAAATGTGTGTAGATTGTGACATAGTTTTATTCAACATTAGTAAAAAGAAATAATGTGCGTAAGCTGCAGAATTATTGCTGAAGAGTCATCAGAAGGGCAAGGGCTTCTCTTGCTCATTTTGTCTTTCACCCTTTTTCTGCATGTCCTAAATCGTTGCTTTTTTTTTCTTTTTCCCCTATAACTGGTTTAGTCTCTATGGGACTAGTCCAGCTCCTACTACCAATTTCACAAGCTGTGTACCAATGACTGGTTCATCTCTTACCCCACCAGCCAGTTCAGTTGCCACTACATCTGTGCCTTCCATTACTGTCAGCTCTCACCTCACAGCAACAAGCTCTTCTTGGATGCAGCCTTCCTCTCCGAGGTACCGGCCATACACTGTTGCCCATTCTGGAGGCTTTTCAGCTTCTTCCATCCCGCGTTCCTTGAATATTTCCATCCCATCTAGTTCACCAAGTCCTCCAGCCATGGCTGCTAGCCCTCCAGCCATGCCAGTCATCACACCCAGACAGAGACCCACAACAATGGGTCCACCTTTGTTTACTGCTTCACCCAGTACCTTGCGCAGGCGTTCGTCTTTACTGAACAGGATTCCTTCTAGGTATTTCACAAGAACAAAAGAGTGTGTTTAATGTGTGCTGTGCAGCGTGTGGCATAATCGTACAATTTGGAAGAACTTCCGTTTGTGCTGAGCTCACCCTACTTACCCTGAGTTGATTTCTGTGTTTTGGTTTGTGCTAATATGTTGACTTTCTAACAAACCATCTTTGCCAAAATGTTAAACCTGCTTCTGCGAGCATTTGAAGTGTAATGTAATTATGTTAAAGGTAGCAATATTGTTTTAATTTCCTCTTCTTCTTACATCCATTCCAGTTAAACTATTAGCTTTCTGTTCAGTTGCTATTGCTGGATAGTAAACCAACCAGACTTCCTGCTTTGAAAGCGGTTTTCTCAATAGGGCTTTAGTTGATTTGTTGAATGTCGTTACTTGCTGGACTGTGTTAGATTTGATTCCCTGGTGCATAGATTTAAATTACAGATTAGCCTATTTCAGTATGCCAGGCCAAGTACTACTGCATTTCCTCTGTTTCTCTGCATTGCTCCTGGAATCCTCAGTCCCTGCAGGAGGGAGAAACGAGCATGCAAGGCTTTGAGACCACTGCATTAAAGTTCAGTAGCTTAGAATTGTAATCATATACTTATTATTCGGTCATGTCTAAACATTCTTGCTTCAGCCATAATTTTTATTAGGTCTCAAAAATTTTAAAATTTTTGGTTTGTGAAGGTGTGATTTTTCAATATGTGAATAACTTGTAGTAGCGTAACAGAGCATGTTAGTATAGTCTTGGTTTTACTAATGTGGAGTTATCCGTTGTCTGCATGTTCAGAGAAGATGATTTTTGGCAAAGAAAAGCTACCATTTACGTTTTCTGTTGGCTTAAAAAAATCTGATGGCCTTTTTCATTTTTGTTGTGGTAGTATATACGACAACCCTTTCTCCCTCCTCCTTCTTGCCGTTTCTGATGTGTCTGAGGACAGTAGTGATGAAGAAAATGAAGATGATGATTTTTCTTGTGTCCAGTTTGGGTCCAGGTATTGGAGAAAGAGAATGTAACCTGCATGTTTGGTTGCTTAGGAACTAACAGTCTGTGTAGTGTCAAGTGTTCTTCAAAGTAACTTGGGAGATGACTAAAGCCAAGGAGATGACTTGAATGGGTTTTTAAGATGGCGTATAAACATGTATAATGAGTGCTAGTTAGTCAGCTCTTCAAAAAAAGAGCTGACTAAGATAAAGTAAACATTAATCATACTACCTTTTAGGTTTAATAAGCATGGTTTCTGAAATGTTTGATTGGAACTCCTTGTTGACTATATGAGTAGAAGGGATAATGTTCACCCATGGTTGTAATTTTAAAACCAGTGGTACATCATGTGCATGTTTTCCTACCAAAAACTGAAAAATGAAGACAAAGGCTAACATGTAGAAAGAGATAGAGTGGCAAATAGCCAGCTGATACAAACAGTATGACTTTGTTAAAAATTCATTGCTGCTTGACAGCTGAGGATTGCTCCTCTAGCCTGTGAAGAAAATACACCTGAAAGTTTAAACTGGTCCTTTGAAGTGGTAAGTAGTAGAGGCTGGACTAGTTGAAACAGCCAAGAATGGAGTAGAAGGGCAGAATGTTTTGCTGTAAAACAGAGATTTAGGAATCGTATAGCAAAGCCCTTTCATTTGTGAGGCATTAAGATATGTGAAAACAAATTGATACTGGTCAGTTCTGTTTGGAAGCTAGCCAGATAGCTGTGTGAAAAAACCTGCAGAACACTGGATATGCCAAGGAAAAAAAAGCTTTTGGAAATGGCAGTGCAGGGTAGGATCTTCTCTAGTTTTACATTGCATTGCGGAGTAATGCTGCAGTGTCTTGGCTGATACAGAAATGTTTTCCCAAAGAAATGCCCCATTCTTTTTTCATCAACCCAAATTGGAGAAGGGAATAAATATTTTATATAAAAGCTATGTATTTTAGGAAAACTTTTCTGAAAAATGATACTTCTGTAGTCTTGCTAGTATCCTGTACATTTTCTATGAGCATTCAGACCCCTGATTATGATTGATTGTAATTCTGAGGTGACCTACAGCTGACCACATAGCCTAATAGAGCCAGTTACAATTTACAAATGTGTAAGGGAAACAAGATGGGAGTTTTAAAGACTACATGTATGTTGGACAACTGCGAGGAAATGGGTTCCTCCAAGAGTTTCAGTCCCCTTTTAAAGTATTTTAGTTAACAGCAAAAGTCAGGGGAAATCTAATTGCTTGTGCTTTCTGAAACAAAGCTAGGTCGGGACTTTGGGAAGTATCTTGTGATGTCAGGGAATACCCAAAAAGACTTGGTATGAGATGATCTTTTTTCCCACACCTAGTTTTTCTGTCTAGGATGGTTCCTCTGGTATGTTGGGACACTACTGCTAAAGTCAGACTTAACTAGAAGACCTTCCAACAGGACCTCTTCTTCTCCATTTCAGTCTAATTTCAGGAGAATGAACTTGATAACACAGGTTTAGGGTTTTTTGTGTACATGGAATTTAGGATTATTTTTCCGCACTGTTATGTTTAATTTTTATCCTGTTGGCAATTTAATCCAAATGTTGGATTGAGTTGCAAAGCCTTTGGTAAGGATTTCTGAGGCTGCTATACTTCTGGAGTTTTAGTTTGTATGTTATATCCTGGCATTCTGCAGACAGCAGTAAGATGTTAGTTAAATTATAAACACAGTGACTGTACAATTATGCAACAACTTGCATTCTGAAAATACCAAGGCATTCAATATGTGTGTGAAGGATATATGAGCTTTGCATTAAAACAATTTCCGTTACTGCTGCAGTGAAATCATTAACAGAATGACTAACTATAGAAGTAGTAGGGGTTTTATATCAGTTGATGTTCTTAAAAGGATAATTTTTAACCTGATTGTGAGAAGTTAAGTTTAAAAGAGAGACTATAGAAAAGAAAGTGTGTGTGTGATTTTGTGGTTACTATAGACTATAGAAAAGAAAGTGTGTGTGTGATTTTGTGGTTACTGAGCGATGTTTTACACAGATTAGTTTTAACTGAATAACTGAAAACAAATTCCCTCTGCAAAAAGAGATTGCTGCTATTAGAAGTTACGTTTCTTAACATGCTGAGCTACCAGATGCTTAGCAGTAATAACCCTTCCCTGATTTATTGGCTGGACTGTAAGGCTTTAAGGCTTGCACAATAGATTCGTACAGCTCAGTTATTAAAATGTAATTTCTTTTATAGTTTAAAGGAAATTCCAGTTTTGACACAGTTTGTGGTTTTAAACGTGTTTTTAAAAACCTGCATTTAAGGAAACAAATACTCTTTTTTTTTTTTTTTTTTCCCAATTTAAGATCTGGGGCTTCGTTTAAATCCACCCTGATTGTATTCAGACTTTTCTTTGAGGAATAGCAGTAGACCATCTACGTATTGCTATTTTTTTAATTCTATTTACATAAGGTGAATATATATTGTCTTAATTCCCATCTGTAAAGGAAGATTTTGCTTTTAATTAGCTTTGCCAAGCTGTTCGGTAGAGAAGAATTCTGTTGAGATAACAAGTGTGATATTGAGAGTTTTGGGGTCTCTTCTCACTTTTGTATTTAATTTCTCGCTCATCTCAAGCATGATTTTGGTTTTGTGGATTTAGTTTTCGTGTTTACAGTATCAGTGTTTTCTTTTCCCGCTCTGAGGCTGTGCTAATTAATGAAATGGCATCTTTTACTGTAAGGGAATTGAAATGAACTGAGTTGAAGTGAAATGATCTTTAATTTGGAAATTTTAGAAGGAACGATTGCTTTGATGTCTTGCCTCCTGTTTTGTTTATTCTCCTTCCTTAGAATATATAGTCTGTAGCCCTATCTATCAGCTAAGGTCTCTTCTCTGCAGTGGGAAGATCTTACCTTCCATGGGTTGGCTAGTGTTAACAGAGCTGGTGAAATTTCTACTGTTCTGAATGCTATATACAGAAACTGCAGAGGTTGCATCATGGCATGGAAGTGTTGTGATGTCCTGAGCATCCAAACAGTTTTGATGTCAGGTACAACTTAAAGGCTGTTCGTTTTCGGTGTTGCCATGTGAGAGCAAGATTTATTGATTCCCGTTAAAGTCATGCACCTTATTGCTGTCTTTCAGATACTTAGTCATTTAATAAGGTAATTAATTCTTCAGTCAGTCATGCTACAGTACAGCTGAACTTCTAGAGTTGGACAAGCTGTTAAATGGAGAGCTCTTCCTAGATCGCAGAAATGATCTTGATTTTTGAGCCATATGTGATGGGATGGAGTCTTCAGAAAATTGACAGAGGAAATCAAGAGCTCATGCATTATTTGATTGTGCACAAGTGAAGAACTGTACCTAACGTTTTGTTTCTTTTTTTGTGTGTGTTTTAAAGTATGGGAGGCTCTGGCAGCTCAAGTGTTTCCGATTCCTGCAGTGACCACTTCACCATTGAAAATTGTAAGGAGACAGAGATGCTGAACTACCTCATTGAGTGTTTTGACAGAGTTGGAATAGAGGAGAGAAAAGCACCAAAGGTATATTTCAGATGAATGAAGTTGTATCAGTGCGGTCACAGGCACTCCTCTTCCTCTTTAGTGGGGAAACTTGGTGGAAGTTGACAGTTCTCTCTTGATGGCTTTGTTGTAGAAATAGATGTATAGAATTTATAAGGTCCCTTTGACTATTATTAATTTGTCGTATTTGAATCACATATATGTGTTATATCTCTAAAATAAGCACTGTGTTAGAAACTGTCCTTCCCCTTTTATCTACTGCATTTTATCCAATTTTAGTCCATGTAAAACATGCTCTTGTGAGACCAGCTCCCTATCAGTGTTCTACATTCTGCTTTTTCAGCTTTTGATTCTGGGGGGGGGGGGGAAAAAAAAAACAAGCAACCCTTTTTTTTTTTTTAGCTGGAGTAATGCTAATCTGAGTTTGCATATTACATTCATACTGCATGAATAAAGAAATTTACTATATTACCTGTCTGTTCTGTCTCTCAATACTTCTAGTTTGTATTAAAATAAAGTTATCTTTATCAGATGTGTAGCCAGCCAACAGTTAGCCAGTTACTGAGCAACATTCGATCACAGTGCATTTCACATGCTGCTTTGGTGCTACAGGGATCCTTAACACAACCAAGGTAAATACAGCTGATGTTAATTGTGAAAGTTGGACTGTTCCGGGATTTTTTTTTTTTTTTTTTTTTTTTGAGGATTAGCTAAGAAAACTAAGATCAGTTGTTGGAGCAGGATACATTTATGTGTCAGAGGAATAGTTTATTGCTTACTATTGGAGACGATTTTTCCCACTGATATGCTGGTGGAGAGCAGTTTAAGTGTTTTCTAATTGTGTTTGGGTAAAATCGTCCACATTGATTTGAACATTGATTTGAACAGTTTAAATGGGGGATTAACTGAGTTAACCAAGCTGTTTTTTGCCTTACCTCATGCATAAACTGTTTTACTTTCAGATTGTTGGGGCGCTATTCCTGTGAAAGTCAGTAACCAGTAGAGCTGCATCTGAGAAACAGTCTTATCAAACTGTGTAGCAAAAACTGCTAAAGTGGCATAGCACTTGTTTACAACAGATTTGGTAATGTAAATCTGTGTGTAGACATTCTACACTAAATCATGACTCTGAGATTTCAAGTGCAGTTGTTTCAACAGTGGTTGTTTAACTAGCAGCCTCTTTAGTTGGAACGCTAAAAAAGCTTTTAAAAATAGGATATGTGACTTTTACTAAAATCTGCATGATTTTGTATTTGTGTTCCCAAAGAATACTTCCATAATCTTTGAAGGTGCACCAGTTAACCACTGTGCTTTGAGATTAGTTTCATTTTTACATGAACCAATGTTGACAGAATAAACTTTATATATGTAATAAGGAAAAAAAGATACTTTTTCAAAAGTCCTGGAGAGGAGTTGAAAGTAATGACTGTATTAATTCAGAAAAGACTTAATGATACGTTCCTTTCTTAATCTGAAAAAAACAAAGAAGTTGTTTCTTCACTAGTTGAGCTTAACAAAGAGTTTTTTTCATTAGAGAGGAGTAGAAGGGAGAACCAATTACTACACAGAAGCTGTTACTTTCTTCCAGCCTTATTAAACTAAAGAGTGATGTTGGCAGCAGCATCTGTTTCAGAATAATCTTTCCACAAGTAACTTGAGAAGACAAGGTTAGTTACTTCTGAAAGGAGTAGGTGATAATCTGCTTTCTGGCACATCCTTAGATGCGATTACTGTGACATTTTTGCAAACACTACTACAAATAATCAGTATTTTTAGATACTGCTTTTTTTTTTTTTTTTTAAAAACCAAATAAAGGTCATTGCAGCAGCAGTCTTTGCTGGTACCATATATGCTGTGTAGGAATCTCCCGTTTGGCTTCATCCAAGAATTGGTGAGAACAACTTACCAGGATGAAGAGGTGTTCAAACAGGTAAGGCATAGGTAAAAAATAAATAATTATATCATATGATTCCACTGTTTGCAATATCCAAGAGAGTGGATTTCCAGAGGTTTATTCTGCATCTTGCAGTTCTATACCTATTACTTCAGGGGTTAGCAACCTGTTAAGCAATTGGAATTTGGTTTTGTTCAGTTTTAACTCATTTAGCATTTTGTAAAAAAGACTGTCTTTCATTATTTGCTGGTTCTCATTATTAAAAGTGCATTTGTTAATAAGCAGCGCACATTTATGTAAAGTTGACGTGAACTACTCAGAATATATAGGCATATATTACGGGATTGATCTTGGGTTTTCATCCTTCTATGCTTCTGTATAAAATATCCTAAAAATGTGTGCATAAGATGGCAATCTTCTGTAATCATACTCAGAAAGATTTATTGTTTTTTCTGCTTTGCAATCTTTACCATTCTTTGCAATTTTAATAGTTTGCATCTAAGGCGCTAAGAGCATTTTACAATTCCTAGTCCATTAAATCTTCATATTTTACGGAGGAGGTGACTGAGAAATGTTAGATGGCTTATTCTGTGTGTCAGAGTAGTTCACTGAGATGTTAAAAAAAATTGGAACTGGTGGGCTTAGTAATTAAGACACAAAACTAGCAGACTTCTTCTAGCTCATATGATATTAAAGCAGATCAGTAAGGTTATAATTGTCTCTAATTAGCACTCCTGTAGTATTATGTGACTTAGCTGTAAAGGGGCCTTCAGAACAACATTTGATCCTTTCAATTTTGAAAAAAAAAGACATTGGCTAATTTTTGTGTGTAGTGAAGGTGCCTTTTAATAATTTATACCTCTGTCTGGACACCTTTTAGTAGAGGTTCATGTAGCTGAAAGTACATTTAAGACTCTCAAAATGTGGCTATAGAAAGTGGTAAAGCTCACCTACCCTGCAGAAGAGAACCATTCCTCTAGCTGAAGCAGACAACAACCTCTTTATAGTCCTTTTCTGTAAAATGATTTAATAATTTTTTTTGTCTCTTCATAGAAGCAACACGATATAGTTAAATTTAAAATTCCATGGGACCTCTTGTTATTGTTGCAAAACTACTATAAGTTTATTTTGTGGGGGTATAGTTGCCAGAGCTGTGTGATTGGGGCTTACTAATTGGCTATAATTACTTTTGATTAATAAGTTCCTGTCATGTCGCCTCCTCTTTCATAACAATCCTTGACTGCTGCTTATTATCTTTATTCTTACCACAGTTACAACTTACCAGCACAAAACCAACTTGCTTTCATGACATGCAAAATTAAAGCTACATTATTACCCTAAGTGTATAGGCAAATAAATTATTACCCATTTGGGCAATCAAGTTGTTGGAGACCTCTAACAGAACTTGTGTTCTCATTTGTGTATATAATATACGTGTTTGCACACATGCATACAATTATCTATAGTGATCCAATATGAAGTGTGTGTATGCTTCCCCATGTGGTTTCCACATGCGGATAACCTGATGGAACACATCTGATTTTTGTCAGTGTGCTGACATTACTATTTGTCAGCTTCAGGTTGTATCTTAGCTTTGGGTCCAAATGTCCCAGGGGTTTTTTGTTTGCAAAGTAAACGTTTGGAAACAAGTTAGAATGTGATCAGGAAAAATACATACAAGTGCTTGGAAAAAAGTGAGTTTTATGGATGAGTCGTTATGCCCAGGCATCAAGTCAATACACCACTTTTGCTATTTCAAGCAAGTTGTTTTTTAGCTTTGAATAATCTCTTCAGTGTTCAGGCATAACTGATACAAATTTAAAGAAAAGGTCTTGGCGGGGGGGGGGTTGTAACTTGCAATATTTGAAGAACGAACAGGCATTTCATGCTGTGTACGGCAATAGTGTCATTTGATTGCTTCCTATTCTTGAATAAAGTAATCTACTTCTGTTTTTACAGATCTTTATTCCCATCTTACAAGGCCTGGCTCTAGCTTCCAAAGAGTGCTCGCTTGATAGTGACAATTTTAAATACCCCCTTATGGTAAGGACTGTTCATTTCTAGAAGCAGGTTTTTTATGATTACTGATAACTTTTACAGATTGTATACAAGATAATGTACTTCAACATTTTTGGGATTGCTTTGATTAGTGGATTACTATTACACTATATGTTGAAAGCTTAATGTGGTATGAGATGTGTAAAAGGACCATTAAAAATCTAGTAGAATCTGAGGCCAATAATATTTTTAGCTTAAACACTTATTTTAGCAGTGTTTGTATAGTGGGCTATTCAAATGTTTATATGTATTAATATAAAATTAATCAAATGTATGGATTTCATCGTGCATACTAGTTATAATACTGTGGATGGCTATAAAGTCCTGCTAAGGTCCTCCCAGTTTAAATCTGGGAAATAAGGCCCGATTTCCATAGCAGTGTTCATTGGACTCACTTGTGTATGTGGGAAACTAAAGTCTATTGCATTAAACCCAAAATTATTTGAATTGGTGACTGTTTACTGTAGGGAAAAAAAAGGGAAACGTCATAATATTCCCTGGCTGAAAAGTTGGGAGACTTATTTTTAGGTTTAAGTGCATACTTTAGTCCTAGATCTGCTTCCCTCCTATTGCTTTTATTGACAAAACAAAACAAAATTTTGAAAAGTATGCTTGACCACAAAAGAGCAAGCTAAATTCTTGGGTAAATTTAACATTGTCAGCTAATATCTTCAGATTATAGGATCTTCAGCATATGCCAAAAAAGGCTGTTACCTCTCAGGTTTAATTTGTACTTCAGGAAATTAGCTGGACTGGGGTGCTGCAAATCAAATTGGCTAAGTAACTCTGCTACTTTTGCAAAAGTAGCAATTTTTGCTGGTTCTCTCTTTTCCTGCTCTTCTGTTATTCCCCCCAGTTTAAATTGCAAACTGTTGCAAATTTGGCTGTTGGCTACAATTAAGGGCTACTTGAAAATGATAATTCATTTTAATAATCTCTGGTTGGCACAGCATGCAACAAAAGGATGGAATAGCAGTTACTAGCTAGAGTATAATTGAAGAATGAGAACATATAATACAGGCAAGGCAGGATATGTGAAAGCCTACAGTATTTTTCTGTTTTCAGAATCGTCGTGTTATAACTACTTTCTTTTTTCTGTGCTGCAGTTGAAAGTGAGTTAGAGATCTTGGATAGGATTCTTTGTTTCTGGCTTCTGTGTTCATCTGACATTTTTCCACTCTGATTCAAAAGACAAAGGCCTTGGTGTATGTATAGAACAATTGCTCTATTTATTATTGTTACTGATTTTTATGTGGCAGTTCAGGAGTCCAGCAATGGCGTTGTTATGTTCTGAATAAACAAACAATTTGCACAGCTAATTTTTGAAATAAGTGCAATAATTTATTATCCTGTGAGACATGCTAGCTTTTTTGAGACAACTTCAAACAGATATAAAAGCTAAAATGGGAGCAGGGTGTGCTCTAGCCCTTTTCGAACCTCTTCGCCATTGTAGAAGATGGAAGTTTTTCCACTGATAAAGGGAAAAAGGTTTGGTTCTTTCAGCAGTTCACCATGTTAAGCTTGTTATTTGGAGACAGGTTACTTAGGAGTTGTACACAAAAGTAATTTTTCTTGGGATTTTTTTCTATAGGCACTATGTGAACTTTGTGAAATTAAGTTTGGGAAATCACACCCTATGTGCAGTTTGGTAAGTGTATGCAGTCTGAATTTCCCCCACACCCACTCCCCCCCAAGTTAAAAGAACCGTATGACTTTGTTGGTATCATACAATCCACTTTTTTGAGTTCTGAAGGACATTTATCACAGGGCCTCCTGTAGTATCTCATGCTAAACAATACTTTAAAGTAAACTGGTAAAGGGGGTCCTTCTCCCTGAGAATTTAGAAAAACTAGGACAAACAAGAGTTGCTTAGATTGCTGAAATACTGAGGAGATATTTTCATTTAGCTATCAGCATGACTGAATGTTGAAGAATTGAGAGCATGTGGCAAACACTGAAAGGTGACAGTGCAGCTGAAGTGGTATGGCTGACATGGCAGCTTTGATTAACTTGCTATTTCTCCTGTTTTCTAGGTTGTCTCTTTGCCCTTGTGGTTGCCTAAATCTTTAAGCACAGGTGCAGGAAGAGAACTGCAAAGACTTTCCTATCTTGGAGCCTTCTTCAGTCTCTCTGTCTTTGCTGAAGATGACGTAAGTGTTACAGAAGGATGTTGATGGTGGGGGTTGTTTGTTTGGGTTTTGTTTGTTTGGTTGTTTTTTTCCCTTCCACAAGATGTTCGATACATTTGCCAATATTCATTCTACTTTCAGAACAAAGTAGTTGAAAAGTACTTCTCAGGGCCTGCCATTACTCTTGAAAACACCCGGGTTGTTAGCCAGTCTTTGCAACATTACCTGGAATTAGCAAGGGTAAGTGTTCTCCCGTTTAAAAAAGAACGCAAAATATTACGGGTTTTTTGGTCTTGACATAGATGAAGAATATAATCAAAAAATCTAGCTTCTGTGTTAAACAACAAATCTGTTAGGATATGGCTGAAGGGAATTAGGAAAAAGAAAATTAGAGTGCTACAGATCTTACTCTAGGGCTGTAAGCCAATTCAGAAAATATCAGAACAGTTAGTCATGGATTATAGTTCATGTTAAAGGATGAGTAAAAAAAATACATACTGTGTTAGTAGAATGTGTGTGTTGCATTAGTCTTCTATATACATCTTTTCTGTAACTAATGTCATAACTAATATATACATATAAAGTTGACAATAAGACCGTAACAGAAGTTGTAGTTAGTTTTGTGAAATTTGTAAAACATAAAAATACGGAATAACAGAGGAATGCAATGTTGAGAAGTATGTGCAACCTGACAGAATGTTTACTTGAAATTCCAGCAAGAACTGTTCAAGATTCTACATAGTATTTTACTGAATGGTGAAACTCGAGAAGCAGCTCTCAATTACATGGCAGCTATTGTCAATGCCAACATGAAAAAGGCACAAATGCAGGTAAAAAAAAAATGACTCTTCCTGTCATTCGTGAACCTAGTCAATGCACAAATAGCTCTAGATGGCTCATGCAGTGGTGACTCTTGAATGGAGGACAAAAGAATTTTGAATACCTGCTACAACAGACAACAAGCCCTATCATCAGTCTTTATCTCTTTCGATACATTTCCCATTTCTGAAATGATTCTGGTTTACCTATTTGATCAGTTTATGTTATCTCCTCTCTTAGGAGCTACATGTCACTTCATTAACAGAGATTCTACATTAGATGTTTAAAGCTTTGTACTCCCCCACCCTGTCTATGGGGGCTTCATTCCAATTGGCTATGTTTAAAAAAATATATTTCCCAGCTGGTAAGTTGCTAGGCTTTGTTTGTATGGCTTCTGTAAAAGGAGTAATGCAGATATGAACTGGCATGGTTCCAGTGAAACAACAGGGATGTTATTTTGCCATTGTTTAATTAATGCATTGCACTCAGTTCCTGTGATAAAATCTGTGCAAGAATCCTGAACAATTGAAGTTTGCATCATTGTTGTCTTCAAGTCCCCTTTTCAAAAGCAAACATTTGGATCCATTACTAAGAATATTTCTGTGAAATTCCAGTGAAGAAGTAATAGAAACTTTAGACTTAAGATAAAACTCAAGAATTGAAGCTCAGCAACTATTTGAAACTCTTCTGTTGCTGTCTATATCTGTGGCAAACCATTCTTGAAAGAGGCCCTTTTAAGCCCTTTTACTTTCTTAGGTCGTCCTCTACTTCTTTTTATATGTTTGTTTAATGTTCTTGAGAATGGCTACTTGAACCATAGACAAAGATAGTATGTAAGTTAGTAAGTGACCTTCCCGTTATCACAAAGGTCTTCTTACAGATCCACATTCTTCATCATTTCTCTGTTTTCTTGAACTTGCATAATTCATTTATGTTGAATACTGTTCAAGCAGCAGAAAATATCCTTGTACTTCTAAACTTATGTCTTCAACTATTTACTTTCTTACCCTACAGACAGATGATCGTTTGGTATCTACAGATGGCTTTATGCTCAACTTCTTATGGGTACTACAGCAACTAAGTACGAAGATAAAGCTGGAAACGGTTGATCCCATGTACATATTTCATCCCAGGTGTCGTATTGACCTCCCAACAGATGAGACAAGAGTGAAAGCAACAATGGAGGATGTTGCAGCCTGGATTGCCGAACTTTGTGAGTACTTTTATTAAGATATATTAAGTATTTACTATGCCTTCTGTTAGTGATACTGGAGGTACATGGGAGTACTTGATTCCAGCAAATATAATTCCCCTGTTCCTAAATGTTCTTTCTTGATGCTGTTTGCTCTTATTTTAAAGAAAGTTGGGTTCAAGGTCTCACCCCTCAATAAGGCAGTTCATTTTTCAGTTTATTCACCTATACTGCTCTTCTGTTTGTTTGTTTTCTAGATAGGGATCCGTCTCCATTTTCTGAGCCGAAATTCCCAACAGAATGTTTCTTCCTAACCCTGCATGCCCATCACCTCTCTATCCTGCCAAGCTGCCGTCGGTACATACGTAGACTGCGGGCCATCAGAGAACTCAACAGGTTAGAAGTTGTTAATTATCTAGCGCATCTGAGAGTTGTAGCATTTGAGCAATGTCCTGTTCTCACCATGATGGCAAGTCCTATAAACTTAACTGAAAATTAGAATGACAATTTGGGTAAAACTGTTGCTGAGTACAGATCGTCTTAACTATTTGTTCATCTGCTGCTTTTGGCCCCTCTGGATTTTTACTTATGTTGGGAGACTGTGGCTTCAATCAGGAATTGGATAATAGTGGGATGGTGGATATCAGTTACACAAGGCAGCTCAAATTGGTGAGAAGAACATTCTGTTTAAAAGATAATTGAATTATCTTCAGAGCATTTTAGGATTCATGACATTACTTTAACACTGTTTATTATAACTTAACCTGTGGTGTGGTTGATGGTGTGTGGACATCAGTGCCTCAGGCTCTTTGACATAGCTGTAGGGGTGCATATGAAGTTACACGTTTGATAAACAAGTCATTGTAGATGACTTGTGATTTCAGAAACAAGACCTTGTTAGTTGTGCCTGAGCTTCCCTTTGACTTCTGAGGTGGAGTAACTTGTCATACTCTTGGGTCAGGGAGAGGGAAGTCTTCAGCAGTAAACTCTTAATATTAATGATGTACGTATAATTCAGCATGTGGTTTACCATTTTAAAAATTAAAAATAAAAGTTATGATGTTGACATGAAGATACTGCTGTTTTCCATTTCTCTTGGCATAAATTCAAATAGACTTTTATAGCTGCTAAACCTCAAAGAATACTCTGTTAAAATTAGAACAGATTTTTGTATCATCAGTATTTTTCCATTGTTTATAATTGCATTCATTGCATTTTGGTAAATGTTCCTTGGCAGTAATGCCATGGGTTCATTACAGGATTTTTGGACTGCCTTCGTAGTGATTTCATTTTTAGTTTTTATAGCACATGCAGACCAAGAACCTGGGAAGCTGCAGAGAGTGGAGCAGGAAGAGTCAGTATATTTTAAAGAAAAAAGTATTTTCATATGAACAGCCTGTGGATTACTTGTAGCTAAGCCATACATTTGGCTCGAAAAAGGCATTGCTTCGTTTTCCTTATTTAGAATTGTTGCGAAGGAGCTGCTTATGCAGCAATCTCCATCTCATGATGCAGAGTGAAGAGCTCTTGGCTTTTACTGACATCAATAGGAGCTCAGTGTTCAGCATTTTCCATGAATTGCTTGGTTGCTTGCAACACTGGGCAATGTGATTAGATGTTGGTAATAAAGAAGTTACAGTGGATATTTTTCTGCTGTAGGCAGAGATTGATGTGGAACAGAAAGTGTGTTTAGAGCAGGGATGAAAAGGGAGCATATTCATATAGTTCCATATATTGAGTTTTGTTCTAATCTGTTGCCCTTCCTGAAAAGGATTAAGATATGAAAATATGTAGGATTTTTTTAATGTAAATGGTGTGTGTAATGTACATTTAAGTTCTCTTTTCTGTGGGGCAGAGTGAGAAGATGGGTAAGGGAGGGGAGATAATATCGACGACCTTGGTTTACTGGTCCTTATGCTGACAGGGAGACTATAGACTATTCATGTATTGTACTCCTGCGCAAACCTGAATTTTATAGAGAGTGGAGCATGAGAATGGTAGAACAAAACTGAAAAAAGTCATTTACAATAGTGGAAAGTGGGAAGATACACAGGATGCGGACTTGTTCCTTTCTTGGGAAAGGGAGGGTGTTTCTAACAAGTCCTGTTTTCAGCCACCTTTTTCTTCCTTACCTGATTTTGTTTTCCATTTTCTGTTCTGATATTAGAAGATGAATGAGATCTCTAAATATCTCGTCATTAACTACACCAGCCCTTCTTTGTGTTAAGTTAAAATGATGTCATTAAAATTAACCTTTTCTTTAGAGTGACTGTAGACTTCAGTGTGAAAAAAGAAAAAAAGGCAAACACTTTTTTTTTTTTTTTTTTTAATACAGTGTATAAAATGAGTTTGTCAGGCAGGATAGATCCCTTCTATGTTTCCTCCCCCCCTTTTTTTTCCTGCACTGGTCTGGTTTGTCTGACAGGCATGTGTGTTGGAGCTAGAGTATGTAGTGCCTTTGAGTGCACACTGTGCAGATCTTCAGTCTGCATTTACAAAAGCAATTTATTTTTCTTGTTATGATGATAGGTAACTTATGTGAAAATTATTAGCTTTTTTCCCCACTCTTGTTCTCAATGATTCCTCGGTATTTAGCAGATAAGTAGGTGAAATGCCTTGTAGATGGCAGTGCATATCACCTCTGTCATGATAACCAATTATTGCGTATGATTTTCAGGACTGTTGAAGATTTGAAAAACAATGAAAGTCAATGGAAGGATTCTCCTCTGGCTACCAGGCATCGAGAAATGCTGAAACGTTGCAAGACACAGCTTAAGGTTTGTAAGTGATTCAGTTCTCAACTAAATGCCTTTGTCAATCTGTCTGTGTGTTTACTTTGTGTCCTAATGTTTAAATGCAACTTCCCACTGATGCTTCTTGAAAATGGTGGTTTTGAATCTGTGAACCATGTGAGTACTGCACTAGATGGTGGTCATGATACAATATAACATTGACCGTGAAATTAAAATTCAAAGCAACACCAAGATTAACTTTGGGAGTATTCCTCAGAAAGAAGAAAATACTATTTTTATAGGAGAGAGAACAAGCAAAGGGATTGTGATTTTGTTCAGAGGTAGCTGTGCATGAATAATCCATGCCCAAGATGGAGATGGAACTCTTGAGTCCCTAATGTCATGTAGAATTCTTGCAAAGATCAGTATGCTGGGGTCCTCTCTTTTGACAGTCTGTCCTGCTTAGGTCTTCCTAGTATAAATTGACACAAATTTTCTGAGCTGTATCACCAAAATGACTTTAATTGCACATTTTCCCACTTTGATACCTGTTATTTCTTTCATTGTTCCCATAAAGCTTGTAAAAGGCTCCTCTGTCCCTGCAACTCTGAATTATGTCAATGTTTTTCTTGATATGTTGGGGCTTAAGTGCCCTGTTTTCTTCAAATAAGAGCATATTTTAAGAAGAGACCATTGTATAATTGTTGGAATTTGCAGATACATTGATTAGCTTGGATAGGATTGACCTTCCTTTTATGTTGTCTTGCCCTGGCTTAGTTTTTTTGTATGCATATTCTGCAGAAACTGGTAAGGTGCAAGGCTTGTGCAGATGCTGGTTTGCTGGATGAAAACTTTCTCAGGAGATGTCTGAATTTCTATGGCATGGTGATTCAGCTGATGCTCCGCATTCTTGACCCTGCCTATCCCAAGTGAGTGTCAAGATTATCTGTGTAAATTGTATCAAAGATATGTCAGATCATGTTAGATTGTTTACTGAATTTAGCAGTTCTAGAATTTTATTTTTTTTTTACAGTGTCTGCATTCTTACATGATTGTTATTTTATGTCAGTGACGTACATTCTTGCATGGAATATATGTCTTACTTATAGTTTAAGGTTTAGTTGCAGGAGGGGAGCAACCCTTGGGTATGTTTAGTACAATTCAAGTACTGACAGGGATTTTTTAAAAAGTCAGTTTCAGAAGTCTTGTAAAGTGTTCCCATAGGAGAATTCCATAAGAGAGCTCGTGACGCTTTCTACTTAACCCTGCTATTTTACTGTCCTGTTTGTTGTCTCTCTTATTCTACAGCATAAAATTGCCTTTAACTCCTGAAGTTCCGAAGGTATTTGCGGCATTGCCGGAGTTTTACGTGGAAGATGTTGCTGAATTTTTATTTTTTATTGTACAGTAAGTAAAGTTATACCTAAAGGAAATTTGTACTACCATTTACCCCTGTAACAGGTGGTGCGCACATAAATTTAGGATGCAAAAGTCATTTCCTAGATAATCTGTAGTTATGTTTTGTTCTTTACCGACAACCATAAGATTATGGCATTGGCAGGCATTGATGCAGATATAATGCGTGGAAGAGCTCCAGAGTCCCTTCGAACCTAACTTTTTCTTGGAAGAATGTTGAAGGTTTTTGGTTTCCTCCCGCCAAGAATATTCTTTATTGTTTGGAGTGAGACCTTTTGATCTCATGATATGTTAAATCATCACTAGAATAATATTTTTTAAATGTCATAGCTTAATAAGTAGAAGATTCTCCCTTTTATGAATTTGCTGGGACGAAATGCTTTTGTATTGTTTTAGCAGTTTAGATGGGCATGAATACTATTCACATGTAATCCTCGAGTTCTGAAGCTAGTCACTCTTCCTGAACATGTGCCTTCAAATTTAGACTTCACTGTGTTGTGTGATGAGGAGGTGTTTGCTTTTGCCTTTCTAAGGTGCTGTTACAGTGGTACTTCATAGCAAATTTGCTATTGGGCACAACAAAAGAATGTGATAGTGTTTCAGTCTAAAATTCAGCTTCCAGTGAACTGGCAAGACCTTTTGGAAGAGTAAGCATCTAGTTTCTGTAGAGAAGAATGCGGAATGATGATAAAATGACTAAACTTTTCTGGTTGCTAATGAGCGATCTGAATTTACTTGATGTATACAATAAATCTTCTGTAGACAATGCAGGGTTGGGGCTTTTAATTTTGTTTTTCTTATCTCCCTCTTTTCAGATATGCTCCTCAGGTGCTTTATGAGCCCTGTACTCAGGACATAGTGATGTTCCTTGTTGTGATGCTGTGCAACCAGAACTACATCCGAAATCCTTATTTAGTAGCCAAGCTAGTGGAAGTGATGTTCATGACTAATCCAGCTGTTCAGCCCCGGACCCAAAAGTTCTTTGAAATGATTGAGAATCATCCTCTCTCAACAAAATTGTTAGTCCCCTCGTTAATGAAGTTTTACACAGGTAAGTGCTTCATCTATAGGTCACGGAGTGTGCAGTAAGCAACGAGTATTATAAGGCAAAAGACTGTGTTAGTTGTTGCAAACTTAAAAAACCAAACAAATGAAAAAAACCCCAACCAAACAAAAAACCCCAAGTAGATCTTGAAACATGGGGGCTTTGTAGTTCAGGAATCAGAGGAAATAGCATTAGATGGAACCTTGAGAATTCTAAGTCCTTCCACAAGCTGCTGCACACTGACAACTCAAACACTGTAGATTGATGTGACAATTTTTTTTGTGGTGTTTAGATTCCAAACTGGAAGTTTTTTGTTTGCTTTGTAAGGGAGTGTTGGGATTTTGCTAGTCCTGTAGACTCAGGTGCTTCAGAAGGGATTTACACCCATAGAAAGAACTATTTTTGCAGTGATCCCAGTGTTTTCTTATTAGTGAAGTTTTAGACTGTGGGACAAAGAGCAGAGTGAAGTTGAATAAAACAGAAGGTTTTGTTTTCTGAGGGTTTTTCTTCAGAAATGACATTGGTTCTGGATTAGAAAATGGACAGTGCTGCTGCTTTTAACGGGGATTAAGATGGAGACTTCTGAATGGAAACTGAATTTCATCTCTTGAAGATTGATACTTGAAGCTCATCACATTAGAGAGAGTAGGGGAGAGATGTAGTGTGTTGCAGGTGAATGCTGGTGGGAAAGTTTTGATTTCAGTTCTGGAATGTCTGTCTTTTTCAGATGTTGAACATACTGGAGCCACTAGCGAATTTTATGACAAGTTTACGATCCGCTACCACATCAGCACCATTTTCAAAAGCCTCTGGCAGAATATAGCTCACCATGGTACATTTATGGAAGAGTTCAAGTGAGTAAGAAATTGTGTATAATGCTGCTTACTGTCATGCAAACTGCTCAGGCGCTGACCTGAGGAGGTCATTACCACTGGGAGTGGGTGATGCTGCTTTCCATTATATTTTAAATGGCAGCCCCTTCCAGTTGAACTGGAGGGTTTCTAAACTGAACTTTGCACACCACAATCAACTTGGGGATGGATACATTATTTGAAATGCACAGTGCAGAAGGAGTGTTGCTGGGGTTGCAGTCTGGTCTGCACACCCGTCTACTCTGCCATGGTAACTGTGTTTCAATGTTTTCAGCTCTGGGAAGCAGTTTGTTCGCTACATCAACATGCTGATAAATGATACAACTTTCTTGCTGGATGAGAGTCTGGAGTCCTTAAAACGTATCCATGAAGTGCAAGAGGAGATGAAGAATAAAGAACAATGGGACCTGCTGCCCAGGGTGAACAGAGCTGGTTTTCAAAGTGCCCTTGACTTATTTTTAATTTTTTAATAAAAAAACCATTAAAAAAACTTCTTAATGAGGGGCAGCACCAAAGAGCTGCTCATGAGAAGCAGTTCTTGATGCTTTTTCTTGCTGCCAGTATGGCCACGGTCACTCTGGATGACATTCTGCAAAAAACATCATTCTGTGTAGTTATATTGTGGCTGGCAGAGAGTGTGGTGTGAAGTGGAAATAGTGTAAAGTTTTGAATTACTGTGCACTTAATTCTAAGTGGAGAAACTGAGACTTTAACCTTCTTGAAGGAGGTTTTGGAAGATGCTCGCCAGTTGAATTGACTTCAAGGAATAGAAGCTTTTATTTTGTTAATGCATTGATCCTGGATAGATTTGATGCAGACAATTAGTCCTATACCTCAGACCTTAGGCTGATTAAACAATAATTGTGTGTGTTGACCCACCAATGTCAGGTATTTCTATTTTAAGGTTATTGATTTAAAAAAGAAAAGAGAGTTTGAAAAGAAAAGCCATAAGGATCTTGTTTGTTAAACTTACTCTGGTTTGCTCTTTTTGAAGCCTTTCTTGTTCTTTGTGCCTACAAGCAAGGTAAAGCCATTACTGTAGTGACAAAATGAGCTGGTACATCATCCACAGATTGTTCCAGTGTGGAATGTTTATTACTTATGATGCTGCATAGATTAGAGAGAACATCACTTGACTCTCAGATCCCAAGCAGGTTTTGAAGTATTGGCATTTGGATGGAAAGGAAGCATAACCCAGTTCTGCAGCTGTGAGGAGCAGTTACAGGATGTAATCAGACTCAGTAACTGTGGAGTCTTGTGACACCACTTGCATTCATTTTGTAGTGTTGCAGCATTCTGGAAAATTGGTGCAGACTTTAGTATTGGGTAGTAAAAGGGAACTGTACCTTAAATTAAAAAGGTATCACATCTGGATTTGCATTGCTGTCTGTTCTTTGGTCTGTCTAGATCATGTTAGGTTTATGGCTGTTAAGGTTTTGATGAGTGATGATGTATGAAAATCTGTAGACTTTTAACCTCTGAATGTTTATTTTCTAGGATCAGCAACAGGCTCGGCAATCGCAGCTAGCTCAGGATGAGCGCGTGTCTCGTTCATATCTTGCCCTGGCAACAGAAACTGTTGATATGTTCCATATCCTTACCAAGCAGGTTCAAAAGCCTTTCCTCAGGCCTGTAAGTCCTGCTCAGATTTAACTTGGTTTCTACCTTCTCTAACATCTCTACTGTTGGATAATAACCTGGAAATGTTGATAGCCCTTTGTCTCCATTCTCCTCCCCTTTCTCCAACTCATTGAAATATAATTGCTGTTGAAGTTACTTGATGTTAAGGGCATTACTTCAGCCACTGAGATGGTGTCATCCTTCTCGACAGAAGCTCTTTGCATTGTACGTTTTTTTTAATGAACAGTATGCATAAAGAACAGACACTTTCTGCAAGCCTACAAATTTATAACTTTATTAGTTAATAATTCCTGATCTTGCTGTATGCAAATCTAGTGATAATTGTCTTTATCATTGCCTTCATGCTGTGATCTGTGTTTTACGTTGGTCTTGTAGGAACTTGGACCACGACTGGCTGCTATGTTGAACTTTAACTTACAGCAACTGTGTGGCCCCAAGTGCCGTGACCTGAAAGTCGAAAACCCTGAGAAATACGGGTTTGAACCAAAGAAGCTGTTGGACCAACTGACTGACATTTATCTACAGCTAGATTGTGCTCGCTTTGCTAAAGCAATTGCTGATGATCAGGTGAGCTCCAAAAAGATGAGAGGGGGAAGGGCAAAAGCATTGTGGACAAACAGGACTTTGCAGAATATTCTAGAAGAGTTTCATCTTTCTTCTATGCTGCCACCCACTTTCCATCGCATATGCTTGCAATATGTTTTCTTTCAGCAGATCATCTCTGTTCGTATTCTGTCTGCTCTTTGTAGATAGGTCTGTTTTCAGAGTGTTTTGCAAACCTATAGACACACATAAACATCTATAGTGCTTCACACACATATGAAATTTCCTGAGCATTAGTTGCTTATTAGCTACAGTCTCATTGTAAATTAGCAGAAGTACTGTGTCCTAATTTTGCAAGTGGGAAAACTGAAGCATACAAGAGTTTTGAGTCCCTCCCTACGTTCTCTTCAAGAACACATGAAACAGGCAGAGCTGGGACTGAGAATAAGGAGCCTCATTTAACAATCCAAAGTTCAGTCTCTAGACTAACAGTTGGCAAATTGTATTCCCTTTTATATCACTTTATTAAATGGCTGTGTAATAAACTGACGAAACACAGCATACATGGGACAATTAAAGACACCTTTAAACTCCTTATGGTAGTCTTCAGAGCAGAATGTTAATTCTTAGGGTAGATAAGCTATTGCTCACCTCTGTGTTCTTGTAAAGTTGTCAGACTCCTGAATCGCATCTGCCTGTGTCTTATAATATAAACTTTTCAAAATCTAGAGGAAAAAAATGTTCTCAATGGCTACTTGAAATTCTAGTGGAAGCTGGTTTACAACACATGAAGCTGTATTTACATGTCTAGTGAAGCAGAGGTATCAGAGTAACTCGTCATCTTTTTTTCTGTAACTATTTAAGTTCTGATAATTACGGATAATATCAGTAACACTTCGAAAAAATGTTTTCAATGGCTACTTGAAATTCTAGTTTACTGGTTGCAAACTAGTTTACTAGTTTACTAGTTTACTAGAAGCTGGTTTACAACACATGAAGCTGTATTTACATGTCTAGTGAAGCAGAGGTATCAGAGTAACTCGTCATCTTTTTTTCTGTAACTATTTAAGTTCTGATAATTACGGATAATATCAGTAACACTTCGAAACAGACCTTATGTGTTTGCATGTGTATGAGCATGCAGTGTACGTTTTATGCTGTTCAGTATATATGAAAGTAAGAATGTTACCCATCATTCATTTATCGATGCTAGCCACAGCGAAATGCACAGCAATGACATAGGGATTAAAAAGAGAGAAGCCTGCTGGTGTGGGAACTGAAAAAAGCTTAATTAACAAAGTGGCCCTTCATAAAAAGAGGGTGGGGGGAAGTGACTAGTATCTTGGAAGCTGTCAATGACAGGAAAAAAGCACCAAGGAAATGCACTGTTGGTTAATGGCTACTGGTATTAGGAGAAAAAAACAAAACAAACAAAAAGTTGCCTGATCATGGCAGGGTGTCTCTAAAGCATTTTGATACATCTCCCATTTGCAAATCCTACCACGTATTAGAAAGAATCTGAAAACGTTTATAAAGCCCTGGGCATGTTGCCATAGTCCTGTTCTCCTCTGTGGACTAGAAAGGAACTTGGGTGGGCACTGTGTGTCCTAAGCAGTGAATGGTATTTCTTGGTGTGATGTCGTGTAGATGAAAGAAGTGTCGGGCTGTGTTGAACACTTTAAAATCCCCAAGGAAAAGAGAAATCTGTGGGACTTAGCGTGTTTTTGTTTTGTCATTTAATTCAACCTTGCACTGCAGTGTAAATAACAATTTTTATTAAAAGGCTTATATCAAAACATGGCATTGTGAACTGAAAAGAAAATGGTGTCTTTAGAACATAAGCAGCTTTGAAAAGTCCTTGCCTAACTTTTTTTTTTTTTTAAACATGAAAGCAATGCTTGCTTCAGTGAAACTCTAGGATATGCATTTGGTCTCTGTGAATGTTGTACTATGTAGCTGTACAGTTCTTACTGCAACGGTTGGCGAGTTTCCAGCACATACTGGCTCCCTCTGAGTTGCCTTACTATTTTTGCAAGGGGGGGTGGGGTGGGGTGGGGTTTTTTGTTTGGTTTTGTGTGGATTAGGAGAAAGAGTCACTTCTTTTCCAGTACTGCCTTGCACATTATCAGAGAAGTTAAGAAATCAAATAAAACTCTTCATTTTATGCTATATTTTCAGCCAAGACTTGTGAGAACAAGAATACAGGCAGGGGTGGCGAGACAGACGTTTTGTGTAAGGATCAGTCCTAATAATTGTCAGCTTCTCTGAGTGTCTTACTAATTTTGATCAGGTGATGTGGCCTTTTTTTTTGGTCCTGAACAGTTCTACAGTAGTGATGAGCAGTAAAAAAAGCATAAGCCTACCCCAAAGTTGACATTTTGGCGCTAGATGAAATGTTACCTACTACTTTTCTGTCTGATGTAATGTTGAGGTTTCATTGATCTGTCCTTTTGAAGTTTTAAAAATGCAGTAAAAGATCTTTACAATTTTTATGGCATGTTAGGATACTACAACTCAGCAAAGTTGTCTTTTTATGCTTTGCTTGTAGAGGTCCTACAGTAAAGAGCTCTTTGAGGAGGTTATCTCGAAGATGAGAAAGGCTGGAATCAAGTCAACCATAGCAATAGAGAAATTCAAACTGCTGGCAGAGAAAGTGGAGGAAATTGTTGCCAAGAATGCCCGTGCAGAAATTGATTACAGTGATGCTCCGGATGAATTCAGAGGCAAGTGGAGTTTTCTAAATACTGACTTTTTAAGAGAAGAGGCATTTGTTTTGTTACTTTGATTCTAAATATGAGTGTATGTAAATAGAAACTATGTATTGTTTATGAAGCCTTGCATCCCACTCTATTTCAATTAAATAGTTAAGTAAATGGAGAGCTGGGAGTTTCTTTGTTTGTTTTCCCCTGGGATTGTACTGTCCAGTTCTATCCATGTTTTGCTTACATGTACATCAAAACAGTAAAAAATAAAAAAAAATAAAAACAACCAACCAAAACCCAAAACACTAAACCCAAGATCTGAAAATAGGGTGGAAATAGCTAATGCTTAGTCCCAATTCAGAAGGGGAAAAGCAGTGTAAAGGCTGAAGTCCACTGCTTAATTTAACCATTTTCTGTAACATCAGTAATATACCTGACTGGAGACCCTGAATATCAGTTCCGCAGTGTGGTTTTGTGTGCAGATAAAATTTGTAGCTCTTGTCTTCAATTTAATGAGCAGACACTTGTGTCCTCAGATCCACTTATGGACACTCTGATGACTGATCCTGTGAGGTTGCCATCTGGAACTATTATGGACAGGTCAATCATCCTGAGGCATCTGTTGAACTCTTCCACTGATCCTTTCAATCGTCAGACGCTGACAGAAAATATGCTGGAACCAGGTATCTCTTTAAAAATTAGCAATGGAACTGTTGACTGGGGGAAGCAGTTTGTGTGCAGGTTGTTCTGTATGCTTTCAGAAGATAGTGTGGAGGCCTCAGTAGAGGTAACTTCTTTCATCTCAACTTGCACAGAAAAGTTCATTCCTTCTCCTTTCCCTTTCTCTGGGGGGAAAAATCCCCACACCCTTGCCTTCATAACTACTGGGCTAAAGGATGCTATTATGGCCGGTCAATGAGTCGATCATTAACTCAAAGCAGTGCAGAAATTACATTGATAGAGAAGAAAATAGTAGTAGATATTCCTGATCAGGTTTCTAGAAAAGAAATTGCTTTTGGTCATGAGGAACTTTCTTATAGTAGTATTACTGAGTAACTGCAAGTTAAATTTTTTTTGTTTGTTTTTCTTTACGCTATTAGTGCCAGAACTTAAAGAGCAAATCCAAGCCTGGATGAGAGACAAGCAGAATGCTGACCATTAAAAATTCCCTTGCCGTGCACGCCAACTCCAACAGGAAGAACAGGGCGTAGGCTGTTCGGTAACAGTGGAGCAGATACCCTTGGAAAGCTGTTGATGGGATTCGGACGCCCGCTGGCACTAGCTTGCAATAGTGACCAGAAGCATGTGGACAAGGAGAAAAGTGGCTTAATTCTTGTACATATATTTAAGTGATAACGATGGTCAATAACATGGTGGACAAGCTAGGAAGTTGCTTATGTTACAAAACTGTCCTTCAGTATGTCACGTTTTGGAGTTTTTACAGCTGAATTATTTTAGCAAAGATGAATGGATCAGGGCAGCATCCCTTCAACCTTATTTTTTACAGCCAGATATCCGTTAATTTGATTGTGGTTAGAACCTTGGACATTTTGCTGCTAAAGTAACTTTCTCCTCTTTTCCCTCCCTCCTTCCTCTTCCATCCATCAAACCTGCACTGCTCTTTTTTTCTTTTTGTAATGCAAAAAAAAATAATCCCTGTGAAAATCAAAATCATTCCCCTGCCCTCAAAAGAACATATTCTGTGCGATAACTGTGCCTGCAACAAAGTGTTAATCTTGGGATCGTATTTTTATATTGCACATATTTGCATATTTGGTTTTTAGTTAGTGTTAGACACAAGGATAATTTCAAAAAAGCAAAGATTTCGCACATGGATTTTAATTTCCGTTCTTTGAAATGTCCCCTTTCTTTATGTTGATCTAGATGCTCTGGTATTTTTGAAAAGCCTTGAGATAGAAATATGGTAAAACAGCTGCCATGAAATGAGATGCTTGGGAATACCAGGACTTCAGTGACTTTTAAAAAAAATAAAATCCATTCTTTCAATGCTGCAGATACGATACATATGCTAAATGACAGTTCTGAGCCATTAGAGCTTGTCTGCAGAGAGCAGATCCTTTTATTCTTGGAGGCTGCAGTTTGGGGCAGGGGTCATTTTTTATGTTGCATACCAATTTGTATCCATGGCTTGGCCTTACCAAAGCAGAAAGGGTGCAGGAAATGTAGAATTACATTTTTAAAAAAAAAAATTTAAAAAAAAAAATTCACAAACATTTTTGTATTACTGCCCCCTGCATATGATACTTGAATTTCCTTTTTAAAAAGGATTTGAAACCACAGTGTTTTAAAATTAAGTCTGAAAAAAAGGTTGTTTTTCTCTTGTTTTTCGCTGTGTCTTCTGTTCAATTCCTGACTCTCTTGGACTTCAATAAATGATACACACTCACACAAAATGTTTCCTTCATCTTTCCTTTAAGTGGGTGGGTGGAAGTATAAAATATACAAAAGATTGGGTGGCTTTGTTCAGGTTTGCTGATAATGATTCAGGTTCTGGCGATAACTTACTAAATGATGTGAAAAATTTCTGTGCACACAGATATCAGTAATACTTCAAAGTAATGAATGTTCCCAAGCGGGTGACTCTTATACCTATTCATAGCTACGTGACAGTTGGTGACAGGCTCCAGGGGGAATTTTCATTAGGTTATATATAATCCAGTGCTGACCTTTGAGATGTGCAAGTAAATCTAAATTAAAATGTGAAGATGGGGCGGGGGGGGTGGGGAGGGGTATTTTTTGTTTGTATTTCCCCCCCGCACTGTGTGCGTGTTTTGTTTTCTCCAAGGGTGGGAGGAAGATTCCAAAGTTTGTGTCTGCATGGACTGTTGGAACAGAGAAGCTTGTTTGTGGACTGGTTTTATAGTTCCTTAACCTTCACTCCTTCCACAAATTCAAATCTCCCTCTTCAAAAGTCACAGAACAAAGTCTGCTGTGCTTCTATCTGCATCTGTCATCCCGCATCCAAACCTATCGTGGTTTCTGAACACATTACAAGGGTGTGCAGTCAGCTATAACTTTCAAGGTGTGTTTTCTTTTTTAGTAAAGAGGTAATTATTTTCTACATAAAGAGAAACTCTTAAATGTTCCACTGTCACCTCATTATTAAAGATTGTAGCGTGAAATCTCTGGAAAGATCCCAGAACTTAGACTTTATTTGATGGGGCACAACTGTTCAGCAGTGTATATTTGTTTTTACTCAACTGCTATGGTTTCACATTACGGCTTTTTTTTCTGCAAGTTACTATCACATAGCTTTTATTGACAGACTCTGAATGTATTGGAAAGATGGAAGAAATGTTTGCTTCTGCTTTTTGTCAGCTATTACAAATTGGACACACCATCACCTTTTGTGAATAAGGATGCTGTGGAAACAATGAGCAGTCTTATAAAATGAGAAGAGCGCAAGCAGAAATATTCCATCTGTAAATTAAAAAAAGCTGGTTGCTTAAGTGTATCCGGTACAGGGCTTGAGGTCTGTTATTCTCTAATAGTTCTTGATATTTCACATTTGAAGTGTTACAACTAATACCAAAAAGGGTTGTGAATTTAAAGGTTTTACCAGAAAATCTGTATGGAACTAGCTCTTTTTAATGCAAGAATAAAATGAAATTTTTTTTACATTTTTTTAAATTTATTCCATTGTACCAACTGAAAGACTTGTTTGAACAAATTCAGGATGTTTCTCTTAACCTTGTCTGACAGGAGGAAATAGAAATATTTACATTTGGTATAGGATGTATTAATCAAGACAATGCCCTTCAGAATCTGAATTTATATTTATTCTGCCATTGTATCAGACTTTGACCTGCAGAATATAAATAGCAAAGTGCATTACTGAGCTGTTTTGTCTAATTATGGCATACATATATCACTTGAAAATGTATCAGTGCAGATATTACAGAAGACACAAAGTCTAACATGAAGTGGCTAAAACAATTTTATCTGGAGAACTGGTATCAAGTATTTCAAAGGTGTGAATGCAGACAAATGCTCTCCCAAATTCAGCATACATGGGCAGAATAATGAAATGTATTTTAATACGAGTAACTGAAAATGCCATTATATTGCTGTCTTCTGAGTACAAAAGTGAATCAAAACCCCATCTTTCAGCTGATAGTGGACATTCAAGTAACTGAAAAGGAAAGCTGAAGTTACCATTGGATTAGGAATAAATCTCCCACAAAAGCATATCAGTTGTGTGGTTAATGCTTTCCAGCTTAATGCGATAACTTTTTCAATCCAACTGAACCTTATTACAGTACAGAGACTTTATGTTGGAGATCACAGAAACTATCAATTGATGAAATCACCTTTGACATTTACATGTATCTGTAGACTCTGAATAGCTTTCAGCTGCGAATTGCTCATCCCAGGAATGGCTAACTTGCATAAATGTTGCAAAATGTGCTTTTCTTGGAGAATATGAAGTTACAAGATTGTATTGCTGGTCTCTACTTGCCCTCTAGCTATGTGACTAGAGAACTACTAGGGCAAGTTCTGATGTTATAGCAGTACAATTCATTACAATTGATTCTATTATATCACAACTTACACTTATGTAGTAGCACAATTTACATCTCCGGCAACTATTCCCTGCCCGCAGCAAGGACAGCCTGATGCTGTTAATAGCAGGATGACAACGCCGCTTTAACCAGCAACAGATTATTGCCAACAACCCCCAGAAGCATTACACTACAGTGTAGCTGTTGTCCTTTCCGTTATCACTTAGCTTGAAATACAGGCAAGAGGGTAGTTTTAACAGGCTTCCTAGTTTGACGTAGCAGATCTGTCATTTGAGTAACCAACTATAGTTGTTTGTACTAATAAACAGAAGAAATTTTTCACAGTACTACTTGCTCTTATTTTTCTGGTATAATAATGGTTAAGAACACTTTCCTCGTGCTGGGGACCTTCATTATGTGAATACTTTCTTGAAAAGGAATGTCTAAATTCTAGTTTTAAACTCACACACACTTGCAGGGAATTGGATCTGTTTCTGTGGTTTTGCAGGGTTATATGGTATTGGTCAGAAACATATGAAAGGGAGTAAGAATGGTACCTTTCCTCTAAGGGAATGGACACTTAAATTTTTTAAACGAGATTCACAGGTACGACACTGCAGTAGAATTCCGCTTAAGTACATTTTTTTTTTAATAAGTTAATTCTAAATTACCCAAGGATACCTGACTTAAAAAAATTATATTGAGAAGGCTAGTCTAATTAAACTGAGATAAAAATGACAAAGTTCTAGAATTAAAAGTGCATCACAATGAGCTAAATGAGAACTGCCTTTAATACCAGACCACCTTTCAACTCCATACTTGGATATTTAAAGAGGAATCTTCCTCTTGTCTCCCTTTACAGTGAGCAACCTCCCAGGCAACATACAGCATGTGTCATATGCCCTTTACCGTTTTCTTTCTCAACATGTAACCAGACTTTCTCTGAACATTTCTAGCAGATCTTTCAAGACTCTAAGCAAGTAGCCAAATTAACACACTGGAACTATTCTATGCGAGTACCCTTCGAACTTAGACATAAAACAGTGAGTGCAGGAACTACTCTTTCCTAAGAGACACTACACAAACTTAGCTGAAGTAAAATTAATCACGTTGTCTATTACCCCAGAAGACTACAGCACGCACCCAGTACTCTGACAGTTTGCAGAGGATTTTGAAACAGGTTTTGGTTTTTGATTTTTTTTGGTTTGGTGTGTTCCCCCGCCCCGAGAAATTATAGCTGGCCTAATTCTGCATGGCCCTAGATAGAAGTTAGCATAGTTACACCACACTAAAACCACCAGTAAATCACATCTCCCATCAACAGAAGTCTTCCAAAGTTCAAATAATGGTATTTTCTAGGACATACGAAAGCCCCCTATTTTTGCTTTGTTGGTTCTGTGGCAGTATTGCCCTACAAGCTGCTGTTCAGCTATGTATTGTTAGGCTTTTGCACTCACAGGCGTAATTGCAGATGATACGCACACACAGATTGGCAAGGGGGAAAAGTCACTTTTCACCAAAGTAACATGTAAAAAACCTGAAACTGATGGGGAACGCAAGAGGCACGGTGAAGATTAATGCGGTTAAGAGCCAGGGACCTGTCAACAAAGATAAGCCTTGTTTCTGAAACTAGAAATCTCAGGTGCCAAATGTTCTCAACAGCTTAAATCCAATTAGTTTATGATGGTGTGTGTATGGAAAATACGTAACTGAGGTATTTCATGTAATATTATTCTCTTTAAAATGCTTATAAGCTTAAACACAGTCTATTTCTAACAGTAGAAATGATCAAAGTACTAATGGAAAGGAGGAACTTTACAGCTGAAGTTATTGCCACAAAACTGTACTTTCTACTATAACATGCGTGAAATTATTTAAAAATACAAGAGCTAATATAACACCATTGACTAAAACAATTTCATCAGAGATAAAAATACATTGTAAAGTCTACAAAAAATAACTTAGGCTACTCAAAAAAAGGTTTTGAAGGGGGGCAGGGAGGGACAATCCCTCTCCTCTGAACCACCATCGTCAGGCCTCGTCGAGGACTCAAAATCCGACGGAATCCCATTGGAGTTGGCTGGAAGTTGGCGAATTCGCTCCTTCAGCACCGTTTTTCGGCAGGCAGGCAGGCCGGCCCGCTCACCGGCCCCTCGAGTCGGGAGCGCCAACCAGCCGCATACATTAAAAGGTTTTTTTTAGTCAAAAGCGCCCGATTTCTC
>NW_009622711.1:45776-46006 GCF_000690535.1 Cariama cristata
CGCGACACGCCGCCCCCCCGCCGCTCGCTATAGGTTAAAAGACGGACGAGGCGGATTCGGTTCTGAGTTCTGATTGGCTGCGGATGGAGAAGAGCCGATTCCCTACGTCCCCGAGGCTCGGCGGAGGGATTGACTCTGAGGGAGGGAGCGGGGATGGTTACTGCGGCCGCGCATTCTCGAGCGGTGATTGGTGCACGGCTGTGTCATGCTGTGATTGGCACGGTGAGAGG
>NW_009622712.1:0-15339 GCF_000690535.1 Cariama cristata
TATTAAACTGTTCTGATCTCAACCCATGGTTTTTACCTTTTTCCTGATTCTTCTCACCATCCCACCAGGGGTGGGGAGGGGGAGGAGTGAGTGAGTGGCTGCGTGGTACTTAGTTGGTGGCTGGGTTAAACTACAATACTGGCAGAGGGTTTATTACCGGAGGAGGGGTGTCCCTGGACTCCTCAGTTATTTCAGTTTCTCTGGCAAAAATGTGACAGAGGGATATAAATACTTTTTAAAACTATGTCAAATCAATTAGCATCACAGTGATAGGAGAGCTGCTTAAGATAATAGACAATAGTGGCAGAATCATGTATGAGTATGAACCAGTTGTGAATGAGTGTAGAGAAGATTAGGTCCAGAACTTCCATTTCACTCTTTTTTTAAAAGGAGTGAGAGCAAAAAACAAAACCAAAAAACCCCAAGTGACCTCCTTAGGGAGCTGAGTACATTGAGTGCGTTTGACAGAGGTCGTGCTGTAATGTGGTGTAATGTTGGAGACCAGGACTTGATAATTCAAGTATCTTCTAGGCCCTTGATCCCATGGACAGAGAAATTCTTGAATCCATTCTCCTGTTTTAGAGAACACCAGACAGAATCTTTGGCAGAAATTAAAGCTGCCCCATCCCAGTAGGAGGCAGAAAAGGGAAAACCCAGATGTCAGATGTGATAGGACCCTTCACAGTGCTCACAAGAAGTAGCTGTAATGTTCATAAATAATAAATACTCTTGTAGTTTTAACTAAACATCAGTTTAATGCATTTCTGAGTAAGAATGTAATCTGAAAAAACATGTGAGGTCAGCTTTCTGCCCTGTCCAGTTGTAGAGCTGTGATCCTGTTTTAGACACTGTACTCCAAGAAAGATGTGGCCCATCAGGAGAAAGAGGCAGAGGGACTCGACAAGAGAGTCATGAGACCTATCTGATCCAACTGTGAGTAGGGTAACCTACTAGTAGGTTGCTTAGCCTGGCAGAGAAGAAACTGCCAAGAAGCATGATAAACAAATATACAAAATGCCATTACAGAAAGACCAACTTCCTCCTGTCCGTAGTGCCTGTGGTACATGTAACATCCATGGGCTGTATACACATGTGCTTCTGAACAGTAGGAGAGGGGGGCATGGGAACAGATCACTGCAAATGCTGTGAAACCATGGCTTCTGGGTGGTCTGCAAGAGCAGGTTAAACAAACATTTGTCAGGAATGAAACAGCTACAGCTGATCTTGCCATGGTGTCAGGTGAATGGTCCTGGATTATTTCTTGGGATCCCTGTAAGCTTTCCTGTTCTGCAGCTTCTGTCACAAAGAACCACTGTATTCAAATGCTCACCAGCTTGCCACATGTCTGCTGCCTCAGGGATTATATTACCGCAGTGAGACAGATTGTGAATTCCTACTAGCACGGTTGCTGACAGCAGTTTTAGCTGTTCCTCAGTGAGTAAAAGTCTGACACTGGATTCACAAAGTGCACAAACTGACTGCTGATGTCCTTAGATGTTACTAATTTTTTTATCTAAAAAGTACATTAGCTCATAGTTGTATTATTAAAGTGCCTTGTCACGCATTCACCCTGATTCATTCCTCCTAATCCTTTGCTTCCTTTATATGTGATGCCCATTCAGATATATAAGGACAGTGCCAAAACTTCAGCTTTCTGAAGCTGGGCGTGAGTGTTGTTGATGCCAAGGTTAACGTAGGTCAGGTAGTCATTAGATCCTGTGGGAATGCTTCCTACCCATCTCATGCTGGCTATAATGTTCAGAATTTATACCAGCACCTCTAGGTCTTCAAAAAACTTCAGAAACTCTGTCATTTGTCCTGTCAATATGAGTGATGCAAGTTCTCTGTCAGGTCTGTGCTTGAGTCTTTAATGGTTTGTAAGTATTTTTTTTAACTGGATTTTTTTCTCTTTCTCCAGCTCTTATCTCCATGGCACAGTGCACTCCCCGCCTGCTGTTTTAACCTGTGAGGCTGTGCATTTATCTGCTACAATGGATGTGGCACAAACAGGGATTACATCATCATTCCTAGAGACTGAAAATGTCTCTCTTCTCTGATGAGTTATCCCCTGAAGTCAGCATCGAGAAAATGCACTCTTCGTACCAAAGCCGGCATCCGTTCAGTATGGACGTATCTGCCCAGCACATCTGTACTATGCATGGGCAGTTGAAATGTGTTTGTTACTGGAAGTGAGATTTTTATTGTCTCCCCTTGTTTCCAGATGGTGTGGTATGTAAAGAAGAACCTTCCCTCACAAACAGGTTTCTGTCAGAGACATGAGCATGGTCCCGTATGTTGGCCACAGGCTTTCAGCTATTCCAGCCACATGAATGCCTGATAATGAGTGTCTATATTGTACTTTATTGTATGAATGATCTCCTGATCGAGTTGAGACTATCTGAGGATCAACTGCTACCTTAGATACCTTAGGACACATAAACTGGCCCATTATGAGGGAAAAATACAGATCAACTGTTATATCAGATAAAGTGCCTGTTGTATTTCCAAGTATAAAGGTAGAAGACTTTTATCAGTCACTTACAGGTAATGGTACTTCAGTAACAAGTACAGAATTGTTAGCCATGAAGTTGTCACATTTAAATAGTGTCAGCATCAGATATGTTCCAGAGATATTGTAATAATTGCTCATAGCAATTAGCAATAATTGCAAATAATATGCCAGTCTATAAACTGTAGTTTGCCAAAAAGCTGAGTAGCTTTAGTGGCATGTGAAACTAATTTAAATAAGGAGCTACCTGTGTTAAGTGCAGTTTTGTTAATCTCTGTTCTATAATTACAGCAGAGTAAAGCCATTAAATCATTGTCTAGTTAATGAGTTGGTGTGTAACATCTGGTTAGAGTCACTTAATAAATTACAATTAACCAATTTCCTATGGCATACTCCCATTTAATATTTTTTAATTCTGTAAGAAAGAATCAAGTGCCTTTAATTTCTTCCACTCCTGTTCAGAAGTTGCTTTGAGATGTATTAGCAAAATCATTCTGTTAACTGGTGAAATAAAGAAGCAGAAGTGTAGGGTTTTACTCAGTTTTGTCATTTTTTCCAAGTTATCTTTATGTTTTACCACTTTGAATATATGATCCCTGTTTTTGCAATTCTAAGTGTTTCTGATTCCCACTGGCTTTATAATTTTAGACGTTCTGTCTCTCGAGGTTGTGTAATTCCTTTTTTGGTGTTTAAAATGGATATTTTAAAAGTGTAACAACAGACTTCATAGTTGGTAGCAGAGAGGAATTATAATCAAAGTTACATGAGAGAGCTTTGAACTGCTGCATCTAATTGGACGTGGTTTTTACAGATCTGGGCAGATACCATTTCTGTTGTCCAGCATTTCCACTGCTTACTAAATCTGCCTTTCAAGTTAGTAAGTTTTCAGTAGTTAGTAGATGAGTAAGAACACCTTTATCTGCTTTAATGATTAAGAGTTGGTAATGTTTTCCATCGCTGATTGAGAAAGAACAACTTAACTGTTCGTACTGGGCTACTGTTACTTAATTTTTCAGTTTCTCCTGCAGAATTCATTCTCACACATTATGCTCGTAGTTCCCTTTCTCAATGGAATAGAATCCCAAGGTTTGGCATAGCGGTACAAACGGCACCACTTCATTCTGGTTCATTCTCCTGCTGCTCTGGTCCTGTGAGAGAGTTCATGAGCAGCTGTTCCTGAAAAAGGGAGAGCTGGAGAGGCAGGAAATGATTTAAAGAGACAGACATGCTGTCCTCTCTGAAAGAAAATTCTTTCACCTAAGACCAGCAGTGTTCCAGTACGTTATGCAGGACCAGGAACATAAGGTCCATCTTGTCAGTGGGCATAACTGGAAAGCTGAGGGTCTTCATGTAACCTTCGAGAAGTAATTTCTTTTCTCTGTGCCTCTTCTTTACCTAGCTAGTCTTTTCATAATTTTTAGAGCAAGGTTTCTTCTTGTCAAACATCCACATTTCTGCTGGGACTTACATGATGTATTTAACGACTCATTTGGATATCTCTGTGCAGGAGAGTGCTGCAGCATATTAATACCGGGGAATTGACTGATAAGTGAGAAGCGAAGAGGCAGGACTCCTTTCATCTTACAATCTCCAAAACAGCTAAAGTCAGTCCTGCAAGTTTCCCTCTTTCCCCCTGCTTCCTTTGTCACTCTTGGCAGACCTACCTCTGACTGTGAACCTGTCTTCATTTGTTGTGTAGTTATCTTTCTTCCATCTACATCTGTTTCAGTTTAAGGTGGGAAGCATGGAGAAATAATTTAGCCTTGCCCTTGTCAGATAATTGTGCAAATGTTGACAGTTTGTTTGTTAGAGCCTTTCTGTTTCAGAAACATTGCTTTATTGCTCCCAAGCTTTCCAAATTATTTTTTGAATTATTTTTTAGGGAAACTAAGAAGGTTTAAACAGTAGGAAATCAGGAAGTAGCTAGAATAAAAGAACATTCTTAGAAATTCTGCTCAGGACAACTATTATAAGACAGGATAAAAAGAACAACATGAAATTACAGTGGCTGTACTTCTGTTTGTTACAGAAGCAAGCTTGTACAGTGAAATTAATCTCGTTAAGAGTACTGCTAAGGAAGGCCAGTTCCCTGACATTTCATTAGAAGGAAGTATACCATTATGCTAGAAAGGGTTTCACTGCAAATACAAACTTTTAAACTTCTGATCAGATAGCTGATTTACAAAAATACTGCTTAGAAGATAGTCCTAGCAAGTGCCACTTTGAATGGGGCTTTGGAGTTAGAAGTATGTGTCTGTAGGGGTACTTTTGTTACTCAGATTTATAATACTTATACTCAAGTTTATGGAATAATCTAGCAGGTCTGTGTCTTGTACATAGCATCCTGCCAAACTAACTGCAACATTGACTGACACCCTCATGGTCTGAGAAATTCTAGAGACATTTCTAATGATCCTTCACTGTTGTCCTTTCAGTTAACGCTGAAATTCCCCTTTTTCTTCCAATGTTTTTTTCTATGATTCCTCAGATATGTGTTCCACATCCAGGCCAAGTAAGGTAAAGCCAACTGAAGCTGCTCTGCTTTTACTGCTGATCTGTACCCATTCTTGGTGCTATATTGAGATGTGCTATATTGAGAAACTGGTTTAGATACATGTCAATGTCTGCAGTATCTCGGAAGTGTTTTCATCTGCACAGGAAATGGAATTGTTAGCCCTGGATAAACAATTTGTGTAAGCTTGGGTTAATCTATTTTTTATTCTGTCATAGTGAGATAATATGCAGGTTACTGTAAAAACCAGCATTTATGCATATAATTGTGATGGTGTGTCAAATGAAAAATGCTTTGTTGTAAAATACAATTTCTACTACATGTCACTGATGGGTCCTTTAAATCTTTTGGTGTGATTTCTTTGTTCTGGGCATGATAGAGACAGCCAGAAGCCATCCGGGCTTGTTTGTTTGTTTTGGTATTTATAGTCTCATTCAATTGTACCTACAGGGCCAGATATCTGTGCCAGTATGCTCCTCCTTTCTACGTATCATCTCGGATTTAACTGTTGTCAGCCACCATTTCTGTTTCCCAGGTCTTGCACTATTTTACAGGGCGGTTTTATATTCAGCAGAATTCAGCCAGAGTCCAGCGTGAGCTGACACATACATGATCTCTAGCTCAGACAGAAGTATTTCTGGTCCTAGTGACATCGTTGCTAGGAAGTTGTGAAAGTCTCCAAAAAATCTGTTGCTTTGCTATCAAGGACAGAGCTGGTGCCTTCAGATGATGTTCTGAGGACACTGTGAAATTAGTTGGTCATCTCAGTGCTGAGCTCTAGTGGAAAGGAACAAGTGTCAGTGTTGTGAAAGCACCTCCACAACTGCAGTTCCTGGCAGGATGAGAAATGACTGTGGACAGCGCAGAAACATGTTCCTCTTGGCTGTGACAGAGATGAGGTCTGAGAAGGCAGAGGGTGCTGACAGTATTTGTGGTATGGCTATTATGGAGCTACTTCCATTTTGACATTAACAAAAATCACACTTTTATGGTCACTGAAAAAGGAGGACTTGCTCTGAAGTTTTGGTTTTCCTCCTTCCCCGCTCCCCAAATGTTTGTATGTATTTTTTCCAGAAATACTACTTTTTTACCTGCAGTCTCACAGCTGAATAAGGAAGAGTGATGTTTTATTGGTGTTTTCCCACCATGAGGCAGCACAATTGATGTATTCAGTTGCAGTTCATGTTTTATGTTCCCTAGGATCCTCACTGGATCACCATGTTGTGAAAAACTGTATACATTGTATATCTATAATATATATGTGTGTATATATATATGTAGTTTGTTCTGTTTCTTCCATTTTACTTAAGAAGTAACTGAAGATGTAGTCAGAATTTCACAGCAAGAGTGGGGAAGTTCAGTTTCTGCCCCCAGGAGTATGAAAAATATTAATAGCCTGGGAAGCAACAGAGAAAGGATTACAGAAATAAAGTCAGTTCTTAATGGAAGGTCATTTCCAAAGGCCCAGATTTTCCTGAGCAGCTTTTAGCCTGGAATGTTTTAGCTTGACTTTGATGACAGTTCATATAAAAGTCTGTCCTGCAGCCGTCCTGGGGAAAGTGAAAATAGAGCAAAGTGGATTGGAGTAATTTGGTGAAGATGTTTCAAGCTAATGAGCACAAATCAGCTGTGCTAATACATTGGATAAAGCGTAACATAGCAAGAACGTAGGGGTGATATAAGCCAGTTCTTAACTTTCCCTTTTAGCTGTGTAAAATGACCTACTTGGTTTGGCTCTTGGGTAATGAAGATGTTAGGAAGTTCCATTTTGTTTTGCATTACTGTGAATTCTGAGCCATTCTAGGATTTTATTTCCATGTGTACAATTAGTCAGTCCTTTCCTATAACCTGGAATATTCAGGCACAAGAAAACAGAGACAGGTGAATGTGGAATGCCAAATGAGTAGCAATTGTGAATATCTGCTGAGAGGCAGGGAAATAGTGCTTCAACAGCAGTTCTGCATTTTTGCAGTATACCAGTCTCCTACTGGCAGTTATTTCTGATTATGCAGCATGTTTCAGAATGGTGATTTGAGTGTTTTGTGGCTAAATGAAATTTGGCTCCTTCCAGTTCTGTTAAATACTACCTTACTCCCTTTATTCTTAGTGGCTTTAATCTGCCAGATGTTCATTTTTATTACAATAAAGCAGGCTCAAAATTGGGCATACATCGAGATATTCTGAGGAATTCAACTTTCTGACCCAGATTTTAATGAAATTCCCTTGAAATTATGGAATTTTCCAGGTTTTCACCCTGTGCCACTTAATGTTGTTCTTTCTAAATTTAGAGCAATGACCTATATTAACATTAGTTTAGAATCTGCTCTTATGTTTTAACTCAAGACAGAAAGAGGAGACCAGAGAGATGAATACATTTTGCATTTTTGCAAGGAGATTGAAAGCAGTAGCTGTAAGAATGTTTCCTAGTATGGTCACAGCAGTATCCAAAGGCTCTTCAGCAGTACTGTTACGTGTTCCGTTTGTCTACACATGAGGTCAGTGTAAAGGAAGGTAGATAGGAATTTCCGGCTACGCGTTGCCTTTGTGACAATTCATTTTCTTCTTTTCTTGTTTGAAGACAGAATTTCATCCTTTTTTTTTTCTTTTCTTCCTTTTAAAAAAATTTTTCTGTTGGTCACTCCAGCACCATTTGCAATTCAGTAGGATTGTTTGAGTTAGTTTAGGATCCTGTTGATCTGTTCTGCTTTCTGCTGAGACTCCTGGGAGTTTGTTTTTTCATCCCACATCCTGGTAATTACCACAGCAGGACTGATTCATATTTTTCAAACAGACCAGACTGTTTGAATACATTTTCATTATTGGCCTTGGAGATTTTGCAATGAAAAGCCGTGTCATCTTTGACAAGGTATAACAAGTATTTCTTTATCTGATAATATGACTTAATGCAAGCACCCGTTCTGGCTCTGCCCAGGTTCACTGTCCAAAACAAAGGCAGAGTTTGTGCATTGCAAAGGGATTGCATTTAGAGTGACAAAGTAAGGCTTAAATGACAGTGATTTTGTAATCACAGGAGTGATGAAACCAGACTACTGCATAGTATCAGCAAACAAGTATGCTACCTTAATATGAGAAGTGATCCAATTTAATCCCATTTAGATGTCACTCTGTTTTGCATTTATCCATAAACGTGTCCCAGCAAATGATAGTAAATCAGTACGATAGTGAAATACTTTTGCCTCCAGGCATTTTATTTGGTACCTGGAATTTCCCTCCCCAGATATTTTCCTCATAAGTCTGCCTTGGATATGAGTAATTGCTTCCTATGTTTAGTCATATTCTAAAATGCCCTTTCTGTACGGATGAAGTCTCTGCAGTCACGGTATGCTTCTTCATAGGAATAATGGCCTGATGAAAATTGTTTGAAGTGTTTTGGTACAGTGTGTGAAAACTGGCATACCTAGAAGAGATATCCGTTCTCTGGATATCAGCTGCTTTTTTTTGGTTTTAATTTTTTAAAGATTTTCAGTCCCTTTTGAAAATCTTAGCTCTGCAGTCTAACAACCTGGAACACTTACCCTGAACTTCATTTGTATATGCCTTTACATTGTTAAGGTGTGCTTTACTGTGAGTGGCATGTGAGTCAAGGTTTAGAATCATAGAATCATAGAGTATCTCAAGTTGGAAGGGATCCATAAGGATCATGAGTCCAACTCCCTGCTCCTCGCAGGACTGCCTACAACTGCTCCACAGGACTAGGAGCATTGTCCAGACGCTCCTTGAACTCTGACAGGCTTGGTGCCGTGACCACCTCCCTGGGGAGCCTGTTGCAGTGACCAACCACCCTCTCAGTGAAGAACCTTTTCCTAATGTCCAACCTGAACTCCGTCTGATGCAGCTGCCTTCCATCTCCTCATGTCCTGTCACTGGTCACCAGAGAGAGGGGATCAGCACCTCCCCCACTGCTGCCCTCAGTTTTATGCTTGGGATCAGTTTGTCCAAGTTCATTTGTGTTAGTTGAATGTTCCTTCTGCATTAGGTACTCTAAGCAACTGTTTCTCTGTTTCACTGTTTTCTAAAGAAACAGCCCTGTTGTTATAAACTCTCTGCATTTCCCCATAATAATGTCTTGCCTGTAGGCACATTCAAGAGCAGCAGGAACCACAAGGTCATCCTGTTGTGAGTTTGGTGAAAGCAGGCAGTTGAGGACTATAATCCAGTCTTTATTCTGCTAAGAGCTGAGTTCATTTAATAGCAACTCTCAAGTTCTGTTAGATATTGAGGTCAATCACAGGATAGAAATCGAAGGAAAACCAGGCTTGGTTGAGCCCAGTGTTCACAGATCTGCTTGTTATCTAAAGTCTTTCAGCATGCCTGCAGGCTGTTCTGTGCAGAGAGATTTAAGCAATTATAGAGCAATGTTGGTTTTCAACACTCATTTGCAGTCTGTTAATTCTTAAAACCTGTTATGAGCATCAGAAAATCAGTGGAGCTGAAGGCAGCTGTCATAGAGAATCACGGAAGTATTTTTCCCTAGAAAAGAGCAGTGACGTTCTCTGAACTCATCTCTCTGAACTGAGGAGAAAAAAAAAATCAATGCAAGTGCAAGCTTTCATTAAGTAGGTCTTGTCTGATAGATGCTGGTCCAGAATGATGACATGTAAGCAGAAGAAAGATATTACAAGCAGACTCAGACTTTCTGAAGGAAAGTTTTCCCAGTGTTCTGGTGTTCTGGGAAAGATGCATGCAGCACAAACAATATCCTGGGAACATGCAGTGCATAGAAGAAGAAGCCAGATCTTGGTGTTCATACAAATAGAGGAGGCAGATAGGTTTGTGCAGGTATGCTGTAATGAACTGAGCAGTGTAGAAAATTTTAAATGTGAAGCACTATAATTACTAGATTC
The DNA here is from genome assembly GCF_000690535.1 of Cariama cristata. Classification (NCBI taxonomy): domain Eukaryota; kingdom Metazoa; phylum Chordata; class Aves; order Cariamiformes; family Cariamidae; genus Cariama; species Cariama cristata. The sequence goes on from NW_009622712.1 coordinate 9,887, forward strand.
ATTCAGCTAACAAAAGTCTTTGAGTCTCAGACTTTTACAGTTGGATTTTAAAGGTGGCCTCTAAAACTATTCTCTTTATGCCACATTCATGCTCTTACACATTTATATTCTTTCCAGGAACTGTGCTGAGTCTGCAGATACCTACATCTAAGGGTCTGCATTAGAGGCTGCTGATTACAGGTCCTTGTGTGTGTTAGCTCCAGTTTGTTATTGTTTTTGCAGCTTATAGTTTATGTGCTAGTTCCACAGTTGTCTAGCTCTAGCAAAAATTTGCTGCTTTTTAAGGAGAAATGAGTAATCTGGGGAAAGTCTCCACTTCAGTCGTAGCCTTTCTCACAGCAGTAGAAATCTGTCTACTGGCTGCTGGGAAATCACAGACTACAGATACAAGTCTTGAAACTGCAGAAGCAGCAGGTTTCTTTCCAGCCATCCCCAAGTGCAAATCACTATAATCAGTCCTTGTTTTTCCAAGTAAACAAACAGCTTTCAAAACCGACACAAATCTTTCTCTTCCTGCCTTTGACGTCCTTAAACAAACATAACTGTTCTTTGAGTTTCATTACCTTTTTATCTTGTATTAATTTTCTCCTGCATTTTAAGTTACATTTATTTCCCTTTATCTTTTTCCTAATGGAGTCAACATCCTGTGGGAGCATATGATTTCATTTTTTTCCTTTGTAGGGAGGGGGGTGTGATGGCTCCTTTCTGTTGGGAAAAAAAAAAAAAAATCAGTTAAACCCCAGGAAATACATTGTATTTAAAAGTCTTAAAGCCTGGGGTAGAGTTTAGGATTTCAGATGTGTTTGCTGTGACATTTGCACTCTTCCTCTCAGATTTCAAATCAAGGCAGAAAAGCTGCATGGATACACTTTACGTTTGGAACTTTCTGTCCAACAACAGCAAAAACAGAGAGAGAGAAAAAAGTGCCTGTTAGTATAATTTCAATCCTTATCTTGCAATCTGACACCGACAAAACTTTGCTGATTCTTCACGGTAAATGATTGATCTAAGAAAAAATCCTAGGGAGAGTTCATATTTAAAAAGTACAGTGAAGAGGCAAACTGTCTGAAACTGCTTGGGAACACTATCCCAAAAGGAATTGCCTCTTTTGCTGTTGGAATTTTGCAAAGGAATTGCTTCCACTGCTGCCAGTCATTGGATCTGCCTTTATCATGGCTCCCTGTAGGCTCTTGGGATGCTTGCCATCACATTTAAGAATGTATTTTTCAAAATCACAGATCTGCTGCTTATCCAGCCTTTGCATTTCTCCATGGTACTCTTAAAGATTGTCTCTGACTCAAGACCAGTAGTCATGGCTGTTAACCTTTTTGCTGTATTTGGTAGAAAGAGCTATCAGGTGCTTGTTTTTGAGATAATCTTCACCAGTAGATTTTTAATCAAGGGATCAGCAAATGAAATGTGGAGCAAATGACAGAACCACTCTGTTCATTCCAACTCAGGCTGCCAAAGACTGCCTTGCAGACAGCAACTTTCGTATGTGTCAGTAGGGAAATACTACCACAGTTGGAATTAAGAGGTCCAGCTAAATAAAGAGGAAGTGGCCTGACACCCATTAGAGGAGATCTTTTGTGCAATTGTTCATCTTTTTAAGAAAAACAGTGTTCATGTCAAGAGTGTTTCTGTCCAAATAGGTCTCCTTCTGAGAGAAGATTGAAGATCTGCTGTTATTTTGAAGCTGCAGTTTCTAAAAGTGCCATGACTGGGTCAGTAGGAGTCTTTGTCTCCTAACTTTAGATTTATTTTCAAAAGTCTGTACCTTTCCTTTCTCACTTCCCTTGACAAAATTCAAAAAACTTGACTAAGAAGGAAAAGAAAAAGGTAGACAAGATCTTCAGACATTGCTGAAGTAGGTTAGGGTTTGCACCAAGGCAGTATTGTTAAGTTTTGCTTTGAAGGTAAGTCTGGGGCATGTACCTTTAGCAAAAGGAAAGCCCTAGTGTTTTTGACGTGGGACTTGGATACATGTCTGTGGTCAGGGTTTGCACAGTTGCTTATGCTGCTCTGCGCAATTAAGGCACTGGCACCCCTTTGAAACATTTATGGATTCATCCATTTGAAAGATATTGATAAAAAACATATCTTGTCATCGATTTTTAAAAACAAATGTGAAGGTTTGTTTAAAAAACATTATTAAATCACCCAATTTTGCTTTTAAAAAAGAAACTTAGATGTCATGGACAAATTGCATTTTTAGGCATTGCTGTATTCACTTCTTTCTTTGTTTTTAAATTGCTGCTTCTCCTTTGTACTTGGGAAAGATCACTACCTAGTGCTCGCTCTTCCCTTTGTACAACAAAACTGTTCTAATATTTCTTCTTCTGGTTAGCTGGGGTTAATTATCTTAGAGTGCATCTCATTGGGATGAAGAATCTTGTCTCTGGTTCTGAATACAGATAATCATCTTACTGCCATGCCTGTAAATCTGTTCCTGCCTTCATTACCTGTTCTTTGTACAACATCTTTTTACCGAAGAACTCAAAACACTTTACTGTAAGAAGGCATGAGGAACAAGGAATATAGGCGTTGTACTGGCTGCCGTAGAGTGAATTGATAAAAACATAAAACTAGAACTGTTGGGGTTTGACTGTCAGTTTTGTATCATGAGTGCTGATTTAGACAATGCTATCCCTTTCCTGAAAATCGTCTTTTATGGCTTAGAAGGTAGTTCTGCCACACATACCAGTCCGTGATCAAGACTTCGATTTCAGTAGCATGATAGAGATTGGTTTTACATTACTTTGGTGAATGAGAAGGTTACGTAAGGTGCTTGCTAATGTAGGGGCATTTCACATGTATTTTTAGCCACCTTAGTGCTTGTGATTAGAGCAATACATTTTGAGAGCAGATGGAAAATAACAATATTCCATGCTGTGGGAATTAATGCATTGTTTATTTTTTAACTGTTTGGTGAAATTTACCTGTGTGAATGTCACACTGAAGGGTATTATATCTATGAAAAAAATATTGAAGTATTGTGTACTCTGTGTCTCTGTGCCTGATATTGGTTCTGGGCAAGAGGAGGTGGTCATATGCCTCTGCCAGATCCATTAGCTTACTCACATAAAGAAACTACAAGTAAAGCAACCTGTCTGCATTCTCTAAGTGTGGTGTCACCAGCAGGCAGTGTTACCTGTGCAGTTCCCCTCAGCCATGATGTAGTCTTTGCAGTTTCTGTTGCCTTAAACTGGATTCCTGCTAAACTCTGGTTTCCACAACTCCAGAAGTGTCGTGGGAGGTAGAACAGGACAGTACTTGCTGTGGGACCTCAGTGGAGTTACCTACTCTATCTGATACCCTTTGTCTGCTAGCATGTGGTGCAAGCTAACAGAAATATCAGAATCGTCTGCTAGCAGGGCCTTAGGCTTCAGGCATACGGTTGTAATCTGAATACTGTGGCTAGTGCATGACAAATGTCTGAAACTCCTTTGGGCTCAAGAAGGAGTAAGGACAATAAAAGCAGCCAAATTCAGTGAAACTTTAATTTTCCTTTCTCCTGCTTTCTGAGAAACACCTCACTGACAACTTCAGAACAGTGCTAAACTGTGGCTGGCAGCTTTCTGGCTGACCTTTTTGGTCCACAGTGAAGTCACTGGTGGAAAATACAGACGGTTTCTAGAGGAAAGGACAGTTACCACTGAGGGAAACTTTGGACATGTGCCAGGGAAAAGAAACTCTGTCACAAGAACATGAGCAAGAAGGGGAATGACTTGCACAAGAGAGAAAGGAAAAGAAAGCAGACAGAATCTGGGAAGAGTTGAATGCACTACTTCTGAATTTTGTGCTGTTTTGCACAATATCCATCTTTGTTGCAGTCTGTCATAGCCAGCCCTGTTTAGTTGTTAATTTGGGGGGTAGCCAAACAGGTAACTTGCAAGTTAGGGGCATGTGCATAGCAATTGCAACACCACGGTCACTCTGCGTGTGCTGGTGGTGGGAGCAAGAGAAATTTTATTTCCCCAGCAAAATGTTTACCTAGAGAGAAAAAACAGTGCAGTGGGAGGAACAGGGGCAGCTGAAGGAGCCTTTGGGTTAGAGCTCGAATCATAGTTTCCCCTGAAAACATTGGGATTTTTTTTTCCCATTCTACAAATACGGAAAGTTTGCCCCGACTTAAATTTTGCAAAGCTCAGAGGGAAGCAGGCACCAGTAGCTTCTTTCTAGCCTGGTTGTGCAGGCATCAATCAAAAGTCAGACCTTCTCTTTGTCTCACAGAGAGCAGAAGCTTCGACTTTAATCTCTCCCCTTGCAGAAGGCTGTGAACACCATAATGCTAGACACTTTCATAGTAACTGTAGAACATGCATCCCCATGAAAAAAACCTGAAACAGCTGGGTTTCACAGCCTTATGCTATTTTCCCCAGCTTTTAAATGGTTGTTGGTACTTACGTACCCAAGGGCCTCTACTGGCTTTGGAATTTTTTGTCAAGCACAACAATAATTATGTAGCAAAAATACTCGTTTTCCTATGGAGGAACACAGTTTTACAGAAAGGTTACTGAAATAATTAAACAGATGTTTCGTCAGGTACAAACTTCATGAAAGTCCAGTGATTTAAAACCACCTTTTTTCCCATGTAGGGAAAAAAAAAACAGCTGGAGAGAAGAAGCTATGCCTTCAGAACCTCAGTACTCCTTCTACCCCTGTACTCACCTGAGCTTTACTCTTCACACCCAAAGGCAAGCCCTCAGCCTGAGCTGCTCTGTTGGGCTTTTTATTCATGAGATATTCTCTTAAAGTGTTTAGAGGCCAGCAGTTCTTCTGGGGAGTAGGCAAATGCCCATAAACATCTAACTGGGTGCTTAAACCCTTACAAATTAGGTTTCCTGAGGATGGAGGTGTCTGGAGCTGTTCTGGATGAAGAGGAGAGGCAAGGGCAATAGCTGCTTTTGCTCACTGTGAACTACGGATGAGATAAAGGTGCTCCTGGTAAGAAGCAGCACTGTGGCATCAGTGAGCATCTGCTGGAGTCACACAGGGCTGTGGAGAAGTCCCCCAGCCCACTGCCACTAAAGGTGAACATGACGGTAATTGGAAAGGCACTGTGGACTGGAGTGACACTCCAGTAACGCTCTCCCTAGGAAGTGGAGCCGGTGAAAAGCTAGACCAAGCCAACCAAGAGTGTGTGTTTCACCAGTGTCAAACTGTGAGATGCAGGGAAGTGCTTGAGGAATATTTGTTTAACAGGTGTTTGTACTGACAAATAAGTAATCCTTTATAGCCACAGGCATTGAGAGAATGGGTGTTTGCCAGTCTCTGTGAGTTGCATATATAAATATACATTTGTATATATATTGATGCTGCATTTCCTTGCCTCTGACAAAAGTTTTTTCTGTTACATAAACGGGCTTTTGGCTGCATAAAATTACTTTCAACCCCTAAAGTCATCTAAATTAGTCATCTAATTCTGGCAGCTCATGGCTTGGACAGGAATA
>NW_009622713.1:0-47840 GCF_000690535.1 Cariama cristata
GAGGCGGCCAGCCCGCGTAACTTAAACCTGGGGATTTAGTTGTGTGTAACCGCGCAGGCAGACGGCAGATTTTCCTCGGCGAGGGACCTGGCTGTTGTCAAAGTTTCCTGCTTGCGGTTGTGTGTTTTTCGTCATTAACGTCATCGTTTTTGCGAAGGCTGAGGATTTTGGCCCGGGTCTTTTCTGGGCAGTGCGTAGTTTCTCATCTTTGCAAACTCAAGTGAGACCGTTCTCAGATTTGAAGTATTTACTCCCGATTTTTGTTCTGTTTTTCCTGCAAGCGTGTATTTCATCTGCAGAGGTGTAACTGTCCCGAGGCAGCATCGTGTGTCCCCCTCGGTGTGTCGGTTTATCCGTAAATGTGTGTGACGGCTTTGTGTCTCGGTGGCAGGTGCTGGGTACGCGGGAGCTTGACACCAGGTGTTACCGCATCTGCTTCAGCACTCACTGGCAGAGTAATTCCTTCCTTTAGAAGTTTCCAGCTGGAGGCAGACTTCAGAGCTGAATTTAAAAATTCTTAAACAAGGAGTAGAAACTTGATGGAAATTTCACCCAGGTGAAAAATGAAGCAAAAAGACTGTATTTAAAAATCAGTGCCATGGTCCAGTCTCCGTATTCTCTCTCTCTTTTCTGTTAGGAGAAACCTGGAGTTTTACATCATTCTGGTGAAGGTGGAAATCAAATGTCTGTTTTCTGTCACCAAAACTTACATCTTTGTATCCTTATTAATGCACTTTCTTATCTTAATTTTCATCTTTCTTTCTTCTCCTAATCCTGTTCTACCCTGGAGAAGTTATAATGTCCATTTGTCATATAACTTATTTATTTGCCAGTACAGTTGTACCAGGCTATGTTAATGTGCGTGACCTCAGATGAGACAGAATGAGAAGGCATGTACTGGTATGTGTCCCACTTGACATAAGTGATAAGTCACATAGCATGATCAGCATCCTGTCATACACTGATACATCCCAAGACACTGGTCATAGGCGATGGACCTACGTTCACATTTGTTTTCCTGCTGCTAACTTTGTTGATGTAGTGATTCCCAGTGAAGATAAGCCATAGAAAAATAAATCCTTTTCTTAATTAACAAGTAAATGCTTGTTTAGAAACAAACTTAGGCAAAGCCTGAAGAGATGCACTAGAAATTAAGAGATCTGAGAGAAAGAGAAATAAATGAGATCAGAAGAGGATTACTGTAGGGTTTAGCTCATGCGCTCTTTTGAAAAACTTAAGTGATAAGTTTCTCTAAGTGAATCTGGACTTCAGTTCGTCACTAACCTGAGAGTTATCTTCGTTGTTCAAGCAGGAACACCATAGATGTGTTTTAGTTGCAAAACAACACTTTGTGATCTAGTACTGTGTAGAATTCTGCAGGTAAGGAGAAAGCTACTAAAATTTATCAGAAAAGTTCTGAAAGAGCTTTGATTTCAGGTATGAATTGGCTGCATGCATCTTCACCTTATACCTACCTATACTAGCAGAGTTAACGTGAGAAAAAACCTCTAGTTAAGTAGTAATTGGTCATCTTTTGCCATTATCCCTCTCTTCATGCTCAAGTTGTGGTGCACCTGTTGGGTGCTGGGTGTGTGTATGTAATTCACTTCAATGTTACGGGATACTCACAGGATCCAAAGCTAGTTTATGAATGAATTCTAAAAATGAATTAAAATTTTCTTTCTGTATTCGACTTCTGAATAAGCATTAAATCTGTAGAAGAGCCCAACAAAACTGTTTGAAGAAATGACAGTTATCTAAGGCATCAGCTGAGGCTGCCATGGGCACTCAGGGACCAGTTCACTCTGGCATTCCCAGTTTTTCGTCAGATACTGGCATGTTTTGAAGCAGACCTAATGCACTTCAAAGTGGCCGGCAAAAACTGTGTAATTGCGTCTCACTCTCAATACATGTTATTTGTAAGCAGCACTAGCTCAGGCGACTGTTCTCAGAACGCATCATCTGAGATTTAGTGCAATTCTGCTGTTCAGATGCTTTGTCTTCAGGGTTGTTATAAACACCCTACACTGCAGAATTCCTTGCTGTTGCTTGGGAAGGCACATACTGAAGATTATTCAGAGATTATTTTATGAATAGGAAAAAAATATGGCTAACTAGAAGTTACCCTTTAGAAAACATGTATTTTCTACATTTATTATTAATATAGAATACAACACTAGCATAGTTTAAATTTTTAGATACTAGCACAGAGTAATTTAATTTTGAGGATTTACTGAATAACCTGGAAATAATAATAAGGAAAGTGTTAGGAGTTTCCTGTTACTTGACCAAAATCACTCTATGGATGACTTTAAGAAAAAAATAGTGAATGCTGAAAAAAAATTACACTCGATAAGGAAACCGGTATTTTTGTAAGTTCCTAGGACCGTAACCTCGCTTTTAACCTACTGACAGCTCTACACCTCTGATAAGACCTAGTAAAATCCTTTTCCCTAATCTGATCAGTAAGATAGTTGCATTCTGCCCACAAAGCAAGCTAATTTTTATGATGTTAGTGATCATTTGTCATCTTGTTTTCTGGATGTGTTCATTTGCTATGCTATTCTCAATGTACATTTTGAATTACCACTAAATAATTTGAAATGTTCTGATTTTGTAGCCCGACTGGATCCCATGTGGAATGGTGTAAACAGCTGATAGCTGCAACCATTTCTAGTCAGATTTCAGGGTCTGTCCCATCAGAAGGTGTGTCCAGAGACTACAGGGTAAGTGACTTGAGGAATGCATTGATTTGTTTAAGATAAAAGAGTGAATGATCAGGAAAGTCCTTGCTACCTTGATTATCAGGTGGTAAGTACTTAAGTGATAGCTGAATGTTTCAGAACTCATTACGCGTAGGAGTCTTTTGAATCTGCTTTGTGTTTTCCTCCGTATTTAGAATAGTGACATTGAAGTCTCTTGAGAGAGGTGAAAGGAAAATTAAAAGTCAATGTTTTGAATAAAATGCCAAAAGTGAGTTGTCTTTTCTTCTGATGACTACATAAAAAAATTTTGGTAAAGTAGATTAATAGTTACAGGTTGAAATTGTTTCTAGTGTGTGTCATTCAGAGTACAGAATTGAGCTCTCCAGATTTCACAAAAAATAAATGCACATGTCTTTGTTACTGTGCAAAGAACATAAATGACTATCATTTTTCAGGGGGATTCACCAGACATAGAGAATTTAGCATCAAAGAAACAACAAAAAAAAATCACCTTTTTCATTCCCTCTCAGCAACATTTTTGTAACTAAGTTAATGATTGCACAGCATGGTTTACCTGATAGGTTCCATTATGCTTTTTTACTCCTATTCTCTCATGCTCATTCGCTGTTTCCTATATGCAGCCAGCCAACTGAACTGTCAAGGGTGGAGCATATGCAGTTTTCCTTCTCTTACAAATTGACAAAAGTCACCTGTGTTTCAAGTACCTTTAAAAAAGACTAGGCTGCTGCTATCTAGATGCTTTTGTCTTCCTAGTTTTGCAACAGTTTCATGGTCTTAATGCAAAATAGCCAAATGAAGATTTTATCTTTTTTGTTTTTAACTAGATTTTAATTTATTTTCTAATATATGCTCTGATTAAAAACTTCGTTGTCCAGAAACAGCGTATTTTAGATTCTGTGACAGCAGGTCAGATTCAGCCCAAGCCTGAAGATGAATCCACAAAATGTTTTTGACCATAGCCTACTAAAAAATTCACTTCACAGAGTTTCAGAGTATCAGCACAGTTAGCAGCTTATACTCATAAAAAAGTGTAGCTCTTCCATACTATGGCAGCTGAATTGCAAATGCTTACTTCAGGTCAAGGATAACATCTTTGATGAAACATCGTGGGAAATCTTGCATTACAGCTGTCGATGTTGTATTTGCCCTGTAGATCAAGGACTTCATTTTAGTAAAATCCAAGTGTGTAAGCTTGGTGTTCAGTTTATCTCTGGGTTAGAACACATTCCCCTGGATTAAAGAGCACTTTTTAATTCTAAAGAACCTCCTTCTCTATATCAAACTTGTCCTAGATATTAAGTCTTTTAAGGCTTAATTAAAATTCAACTTCATTCTCTGTTTCTTAGAAATGAAAGAAGAAAATTTAAACCTGGTGGTATTCAGAATTTTTGTGTATAAAATGTATTTGGCATCATTGCATTGCTGTGATTTGAAATCCCATATTTGTGTATAACATCAGGGAATTTTTTATCCTGGAATATCTTTAGTTACGTTCAGGACCAGTACCTTGTGAAGTGGTGTCTATGCTTTAGGAGAGGATTTCCTTTGCACTTAGCTTCTACAGAAGGTCAGTGGTACAATTAGTTGCTTAGTCAGTACCACTAACAGGCTGGGTTTATGCTTTATTACTATGGAATTCGCATGTAAAAAGATAATGCCCATTTATAACTAATTTTTACTTTGAAACATCTTTCCCTTTTGATGCGTGCCAGTCAATTTTCTGGGTCTTCGTTACCTTTGGTTACCTCGAATTGCTGCATTTAGAGGCTATCTTACAACAACTCAGAAACTTCAGGTAGGGCCAGATGTGTGTGTTTGCTTCTGGAACTGGTCAGGCAGTTCTGTTGCTTTCTGCTGGATTTACCAGGAACTCACTGCTTTATTCTTCCTTTCATCCTTTTTTTAATATTTCAATCAATATGTTTGCAAAACCAGGTAAATATATCGATTCTTGTGTCTAATGGTGTTACTCATGTTACTCTGTGTAACTTACTTTACCAGAATATAATTTAGGGGAGAGGGGAATGAAACGAAAGCGAAAGAGCTGCAAATAAAATCGTCAAAACTGGAGAGCACTAAGCGAGCTCATGCTTGCTAAATCCTACAGCAACATGACCTCACTCTGAGACTCTGGGTTTGAACTCTGCTGTGTATGTCTTCTCTGACATACTCTCTGCCCGGAGAGTATTCTGGAGTAAGGGGTTCATATAAATGAAAATTGCTTAGGTTATAGTAGCTGAGTATGGACACCTTCAGAAATAAGTTGAGAAGAGTTGTCGCTATCTTTGTTTTGCCATTTGGATCTAAAAGATACGGTGTTTATACTTCATGGCTGTTATTGCAGGCTTATTGTCTTCCACCTAGAAGGATTACCAGGCTCTTTCTTCTCTTTTCACAATAGCACATTGTAACTGGATAAAAGGGTGATTAGGAATGAATGTTTCAAAAGAGCTTGGCATTTGTTACCTCGCTAAAGTGAAGAGACTAGATTGTTTTTAGACCAAAACGATTTTGCAAATGAGAGCTACTAGATCTGCATAGTTTTGTTTTGTTCTTTAAAAATCTGACTATAAAAACGTTTGCAAGTAGAGTTCTTCTGAAAATCTGATGAAGTAAGATGTAATATCTTTAAGAAATCAAATCTGTGTGTTTTGTTGGATAACATTTTATATTTTAACTAACAGGTGTACAGGAGGCCTGTTATGCGGGTAAGATTGCCTTTGGCTAGCAGTAAAACGGCCTCCTACCTGTTTGTCTTTTGTGCTGTGTGAGATCTTGGTGTGTCAAGCGTTCTTCTTTACTTCATTAATGGTTTTATGAACCAGTCAGACCATTTTGCTATGCGGTGCAACAGCTTCTTTGCCATAGAAATGCTTTATATACATCACAATGTTTTCGTGAGCAATAAAAGTCAATGTGTAAGAGAGCAGTATTTTTAAATTATGTTATAAATGTGCAATACTAACTTCAGTTTTATTACATTAATTTTGACAAAATGGATGCTTGCAACTGAGGCTTACATGCTTCGGACTAGAGAGTACTGTATTAGCAGCTCTAACGTGTTATCTATGCTAAAGAATGTTAGTGGCAAAAGCATTACATCTTTGTCTGTCCTATTTAAATAAGATACCGATTCATGCTTGCCTTTGTACATGTTTTACCTTAATTGTTACCACCCTGTAGTAGGGGTGAAAGTTAGGTTTGAACTTAGACACTAGTGCAACGACCTGCATCTTTTTAATGATAATTTTGAGACTAGGTCTTGCCCATTGTTCATTGGAGATACCAAAAGGGCATGCCTTGTTTTCGTGTTCCTCTCTCTCAGTAACATTTATGGAGTGAGAAATGATCTGGATAGTGTTCTGACATTGTTCATGAAATGTGTCTAACACTTTTATTCAAACAAAGCCCTCTTGTTCAGTCTCAAACCAAGAGATGCAGTCTGAATGATTTCTTTTTCTCATCTGTTGTTTACATATTTGAAAATGATGTGTTTAGTCCAATCATACAAATCCACAAGTTGATCTTATTTTTCTTTTTTAAAATAGATAGCTCTTGAAATAATTGGTCTGGGTTGAGTAACAAAAATTGATTGTTTTCATTCTGTTTTTCATAGTTCTTTGTAAAGGCTTTGATCTGTGAATGATCTGCTGTGCTTGTCTCTCATTTATTTAAAATCTTTCGGAGTATTTGCTGGTTGTCCTTCTGGTTTTCTTCCAGAGATCACAATATCTACTTTGCTTTAATTTCAGAAACAACATTTTTATGGTCTGAAATTTAAGTAATTTCTATTTAACAGAATTCCACTAATACACAAATGTTACGAGTCCTTTGTGATTTGAAAGGATCTTTTAATTAATTATAACTTTTTAAACTCTTGTGGGGTTCAAATTACCTGAAGATATCCAAAGTCATTCTTCTAAGTTTTTCTTTTTTGAGGGTTCTGTAGAAATACTGTAAAAAGAATAATTGACTTTGGCAAACATTTGTAGATTTAAACTGAGCCTGGTTTTACAGTCTATCAAGTGAGGAGTTCTTTGCATATGAACTGGGAATAATAGACTGTCATGAACACAACTTCTCTCCATTTAATAAAGAAAGAAGATGGAACAACAATTTTGGCTGAATGTATTAAAACAATTACTTCATATGACCCTATGACATCTGTGCTTCTTTCTGGAGCGCATAGGGACTTTATGTTTATTAAACAGATTTAATTAATATTCAGGATTTGCTGCCAATATGTTGCAAAAATAAATTAACATGAAAGTGTGGGTTGTTTGCATATTTTGCTACGAGGAGTAATTTTAGGTTCTGTAAAGTTACTGAGTATGTTTCCAGCAACAACACAGAAATTGCTGGAAAAATACATGAAGCCATAAAACTGAAAGTTCAATTAAAACATGTTTTACACAGTAAAGGGTTTTTTAAATTGTCTAGATACTTCTATTTGATGTTGACCTATTTTTGCCTTGAAAGATTGCATGAGTTTCCCCCTAATGCTCCCGTTGCAAGCTGTACTCAATTTCTTCTATTGATAAGCATGTGGCGTACTTTGGATTAATTTTCTTCACTATAAGGTTGTTTGTCTTAAAAAGACAGTACATGCTTTTATGTTCTTATCTACCAGCGCTGACTCTTTTGTGGAAAAGGGAGTAAACTTTTCATTTTGTGTTGTGCCAAATAACATTAAAAGGATGGTGTTAATAGCTTGGATTCCTTTCTGTGGAAAGTAGTTTGTGCCAGGAGTGGAAGATTTTGAATAGCTAAGCTGGATTGAAAGTATATGCTGTCTTTTTAAGGAAAGAAAAAAAAAAAGGGAAACAAAAAAGAAAAGATTCTGTCCTTTCACCTGTTGTCTGCATGTTTTTTCCTGTTACTTCTCTCTTGCCCTACTGCTGCCTCATGCAATGCAGGAGATTCAGGATGGACACAATGGCTATCATTCTGAAGCAGAACCTGATCAGGTGGCAAGTTTTACTCATCTTTCATTTATTAACTGTATAGCAAGGTACTAGATGTTAGTACTGGTACAGTACATACAAATCTTACATTTCTCATGCAAGAGAATCCATAGAAAGCATTTAGTATGTTAACTGATTATGTGATAGGTAGGGTTTTTGTGTAATGCCAGATAGTTTAAAAATGTAATATTGCACATAAGCCCCTATCTGACAAAGCACATCTGTCCTTCTAAGTTTGTAAGTATTGTCAAATTCTCTACACATCATCTTTTGTGATTGGGTGCTGAATATAACATTCTGTTAGTTTCCAAGAAAATCTAAAGCCAGAGATCAATTTAAATATCTTTAGAAATTATTTGTTAATGAGGGCTTGGGGTAGTTAGTTTGGAGACAGACAGATCTGACCAGTTATCGGTACGTGGATCAGAGCTGTAATACAAGGGAAGAGTTACTTCTTTGCTGTAACATTGCTCATTATATTTATTCTCACTTCAGAATGTAAAAAATTGAACCCTTAACATCTCATCATGTTGACCTGAGGGAGATCACTTTCTCACGTGGTCCTTAAAAGTCCCGCTAACCCTTTTATTCTTAATTAAAATCGTTAGTACATTGTAAATCTTCGCCGCCAGTGAAGGACCCAAAGGATCAATCTTGTATCATTCAGGAATGAAGCCATTTACCTAAATGAAAATTTATGGAACTAGCCCTTATTTTAAAATTGCTAACTGTTCTTTAATCTGTCCTTCTGGATCCAAAATTCCTATAATGGACCTCTTCCATAACCTGTGGCACTCTCAGTAGGGTATTGATTGAAATAGAGCATCATGGGGTGTTTCTGACTTCTTGCTATGAAACCCACAAAGTTAAAATGTTAAATAAATAAAGCTTCTGTCATATAATTCTCTCAGATTAAAATACTCAAATATTAAATTAACATTAAGAATAGAAAAATAAATTAATATGAGCTTGAAAATGTTCTCAAGTATATAAAATACCCCAAATAATACCTGCATTTAGCAAAAGACTAACAAATTATTAATTACAAATTTGGGCTGATTTCACTGTTCATATTTTGTATGCTATATGTAGCTAGCATGAGAAACTAATTGTTGCATAAATGCTTTATTACTATATGTTACTAATATGTATGTCTGTGTAATATTTATAATACCGAATTTTGTGTTTGAGTTTGTGTTTTTTTTTTTTACTATGGTACTGTTTAATATAGTTGTGCCTTGTAAAAAAAGATATGCTTCTTGTGTTCCAGTAGTCTGGTAGTAAAAACACTTTGCATCAAAATGTATAGATGTAGTACAGATGGAAAGTGAGATTTACTCATGGTTTTGAATTTCTGCCAGGCACTGCGGGATGGAAACAAACTAGCACAGATGGAAGAAGCTCCACTTTTTCCTGGAGAATCTATCAAAGTTATTGGTAAGCATACTATTGAATACTACACTGAGTACTATTAAATCACTAGTTTATTTATTTTAAAACAGAATATTATTTCCTTTTGACTTTTGTTATTTTAATTTAATGCCAGTTTAGATTAGCTGATTTGATGTGGATTTCTTTTCTTTGTCTTTTAAATCCTAATGTAGGAAGGAAAAATCAGTTCCAGATGATGACATGCTCCATATAGATAAATAATTTTTTTTCAAGGATTAGTTTGTTCCATATATGCTTGGGGATGCCAAGGATACTTCATAGATTCAAAAGCTTCAAAATTGTGATAGCAAAGGAGATGAAGTTATGGAAAACTTAGTTTCCAGTTCTTAATGAGATTTATTTCACTTTGGCCTGTGACGGCAAGCTCTGCATTAGCAGTACAGTACGTGGCTAGAAAAGAATACTAGTTCTTTCAAATAAAAGTGAAAATGAAGATATGGGCATATGACTGAATTACTTGGAGGTCAGTTGCATACACATCAGTAATTGTCCATTTGGATGCTCTCTCTCTGAGATGAGAGTGTCTCCTGTACACCTCAGGGCAGGGACCAGAGCTGCGTGTCGTTAAGAATACCAGCAGGGTGCTTTACTACCTGCCTGCCCTTGCTGCAGCCCATGCTAGCTGAGCCCAGCCTCAGTTGCTCAGCAGTTGCTGAGCAGCAGTGGGACTGAGGAATTTGGTTGTTTTCATTGTTGAGATAAAGACAGCTCTTTCAGTCCTGACAGTATCTGAAGAGTAGGCTTTCCAGTAGTGGTCAAGCATAAGTGTCTTTCGGAACTGCAAAAATCTTACTATTTTAAAATGGAAACAGATTTTTCTGGAACAAATGTCTGTAATAGTAAAACAAAGCTTTAATTGGTCTGTTTTCCAGCTAAAGATGTTATGTATATCTGTCCATTTATGGGAGCAGTCAGTGGTACACTAACAGTGACGGACTTCAGGATGTATATCAAAAGTGTTGAAAGGGTAAGACTTTGCTATATATCTGCATATTGTTTCATGTAGGAATGTTGCTGAAGTAGATTTCAGAAAGTGACAAATTTGGTATAAGTGAAGTATGATGTTCCACAGCAGTCTATTAAACAGGAATTACACTTGACAGTAATGAAACACACGTGAATAATATTAGTTTGTATTCCTCCTAATGTAACAAAATTCATTTGTTTTATATACAAATTTCAGGATCCACCTTTTGTTGCCGATGTTCCCCTTGGGGTCATAAGTAGAGTTGAAAAAATTGGAGTACAGAGCCATGGAGACAACTCGTGTGGTATAGAAATAGTTTGCAAGGTATGACATGGTAGAGACTTATTCATATTAAAGTATTTTCATTTCATTTTTCTGTAAGAGGAATCGGCATGCACATGTGGTGCTTTTCTGTCTGATCAGTTCCCTGTATTTGAACCCTGCTTCATTTAGATAATATATTTCAATTCCTCTTATGAAACTTGCCATCTTAAACACTTCTGCCTTTTGTCTCAAGAGTAAATTAAAAGGAAAAGTGGCTATTTCTATATCTAGCAACTCTAATGGCGGTCCTAGTCATCTGATACGAACACTTTCAGAACTCTGTTCTAATGTCGGTTCATGACTTAGTGCTACATATAAGCCTGCCTTCAATCAAATTTCTTATAACTGCTTTTTTTTAAAAAATTATCATAGATTAAAATAGAGTAACTTATTTTTGACAGGATATGAGAAATTTGCGGCTGGCCTATAAACAGGAAGAGCAGAACAGATTGGAGATTTTTGAAAACCTTGTAACACGTGCATTTCCTGTTTCTAATGGGCTGGTAAGTCTTAAGATGTAGAAAAGGCTGTCACTAGCCCTCCACTTTTTGGAAAGTGTAGGTGGGGAAATACAAGGGCTGTATAACAAACACTGAAATGTTGATTCGTAGAATCTGTTACAGAGAAGGCAAGCTACTCTGACCCTGTTTCCTTTTTGCATTAATTCATAAAATGTCCTGCTGTCAGTGAAGTTAATTTGTACATAACCCTTGAGATCTAGATTTGCCTAATGTTACTGATTAAAAATATGTATGTATTGACTCTTATTTTCTGTAGTAGATAATTGAGTCTAGAAGTTCTGCCTAAAACAACAAATAGGTACAATTAGTCTTATTATTAGTTAGCTGCAGAATGGTATTTCATTTGCTTGTATGGGTAAGGAAGGGGTTGGGAGGTAGGTGACAGATTTCCTCATCCTGGCTTTGCCATTGATGTGTTGTATGGTCACAGGCAAATAACTTCGACTCTCTCTGACTGTTTCCTATCTTGATTTTGTTAATTATATAGCATGTACTTGAAGGAGGAAACTGTCTTTCATTTTCTTTCTAGCACAATGTTGTCCAGTCTTGACTGAAGGTTTTATGTCTGCTGTTAAAGAGTTTTAGAGGTGTTACATTTGAAATATTAGAAAGTTCACTGTTTTGGAGTTTATTGTACATACAGCCTATCAGATAGTAATTTATGCCTTTGCTTTGTTGTCTTTAGCCTCTTTTTGCATTCAGCTATAAAGAAAAGTTTGCTGTTAATGGCTGGAAAGTATATGATCCAATGGCAGAATATAAGAGGCAGGTAAGTTATATAAGTACTTGGTGTATTATTTTTTTTCTCCATCTCCCTCAGAGCCATTCAAACAAAAAAAATATTAAAGAAAACTCAAAATTTTCAGCTCTAGCTACATGCAGAGGCTGTCTAGTATCATGTTTAGGTAATAAAATGCAAGTGGCCTGACTTTGAGAGTGTTGAGCACCTGCTAAAGTTGATGGAGACAACAGGTGCTGAGTACGTGAGCAAATTGGTCTATCTTAACATGCATTCTTAAATCCACATTTTCCAAGTGCTGTTTCTAGAAAATACAGACTTTGTGAAAATTTGGTATTGAACAAGCAACATTAAACAGAGTTTGTTGTTGTAAATCTACGGTTTCCTAGTTGCAAAAGTATTTTTATTTCACTATGTGATCACTTTTTACCTGAATGTGCAGCCTATTCAAATGGTTATTTTGCATATCAGTTTTAAAGATAATAAATAGGAAAGACTTCCAGTGTTTTGGTTTATGGTTCAATATGAAGACCTTAAGTTTATAGCTTATTTAAAAGAAAAATGTGTGCCCACATTTTTTTAAGTAAGTATATAGCATATAAAAATTTTCATCTCCCCAAACTCAGATGTGTGAAGGTCTAACCTGAAAAATAAAAAAATGTTTTGCTTTCATACAGGGTTTACCCAATGAGAGTTGGAAAATATCCAAAATTAACAGCACTTATGAGCTTTGTGATACATATCCTGCTATTCTTGTTGTGCCAACCAGTGTAAAGGATGATGACCTCTCAAAAGTGGCAGCGTTTAGAGCAAAAGGCAGAGTTCCAGTAAGTGAAACTTTTACAAGGACATATAAGTGCTCTACAGATAGACTTGATGGTTTTAGAACTGAAGAGAGCAACTCAAATGTGAGTTTAATTGTTTGGTCATTGTGCCATGTAATAAATTTTTGTTTGGAGTTAACACTTCTAAGCCACAATGGTATCTGATGCTAATTCATGTATTAGCTTGTGTTCTGATTTGGTGTGGAGTGTGTTAGAGCCGTAGCAGTTATCTTGAGAACAGACGAGTTTTGCAGGTAACATAAGAGCCCCTTTAAATATGTTAGAAGGTGACAGTTTTGTGCTTAGCAAAGTAGTGTACAGGGCCATAGATTTCCACGTGGAAGCAGTTTTTCTTCTTCCATTGTTCTTTTTGTTCCTAATTAGTAAGATGCAGTAGCAGGCTTAGTTTTTATTAGAAATAGAAGCTAAGATGTGTTAGAATCACTTTGTATTTCAGGCTCACATTTGGGACGAGCAGTGCTAGTGTGCTGTCAATACGGTTTTGCATCAGCTTGTCCTTAAATTTGCATTTGTTAATTTCATACAATCATAGAATGTCCTGAGTTGGAAGGGGCCCACAAGGATCATCGAGTCCAACTCCTGTCTCTGCACAGGACAGCCTCAAAATTCACACCATGTGTCTGAGGGCGTTGTCCAAATGCTTCTTGAATACTGTCAGGCTTGGCGCCATGACCACTTCCCTGGGGAGCCTGTTCCAGTGCTCAATCACCCTCTGTGTGAAAAACCTTTTCCTAATATCCAACCTAAACCTCCCCTGGCCCATCTTCATGCCATTCCCCTGGGTCCTATGATTGGTCGCCAGAGAGGAGACCAGTGCCTGCCCCTCTGCTTCCCCTTGTGAGGAAGCTGTAGACTGTGATGAGGTCTGCCCTCAGTCTCCTCTTCTCCAGGCTGAACAAACCAAGTGACTTCAGCCTCTCATACAGCTTCCCCTCTAAACCCTTCAGCAACTTTATGGCCCTTCTTTGGACACTCTCTAGTAGCTTTGTATCTTTTTTATATTGTGGTGCCCAAAACTGCACACAGTACTTGAGGTGAGGCCACACTAGTGCAGAGTAGAGTGGGACAATCACCCAGGAAATAATGCCATGTAGGCGGTGTGATTGTCTAATTGCACTCTGGCCTGCTGCTTTTATAGTAGTATAGTAAACTAAAATGATTTTCTTTTATTCTAGGTATTATCCTGGATTCATCCTGAGAGCCAAGCAACAATAACACGATGCAGTCAGCCATCAGTAGGCCCAAATGATAAGCGTTGCAAAGAAGACGAAAAATACTTGCAGACAATAATGGATGCCAATGCTCAGTCACACAAACTTATCATCTTTGATGCCAGACAGAATAGTGTTGCAGATACAAACAAGGTAGGTTGATATCATAACTAGCATTAGTTGCTCTGTCTTTATTACAAGACTGGAGATTAAGTAAGAGATGAGGATGAGGAGAACTTGATGTTGAAAAGAGATGAAAAAAGGTCTCTAAAGAGGGCATGGGAAGGAAGGTAAGTTGCTTGTAGCATTTTGGAAAGGCCAACAGGAATTGAAAGCAGCATGAAGACATAGGTCATTAGGCATAGGGCATTAAAGCCCACAGAAGACCAAAGGTTTCGGTAGTAAAAAGGGGAATGTATTATCAAATGTAGCCTATTACAATTAGAATTTCTTTCACCTAAAAAAAATACCCTAGTGCTTCTTAGAAAAACAAAAGCCAAAAAAAATGTTTTTGTTAGTGCTAAAATAATCGTTTCTCTCAGAAAATCCTGAAACCTGACTAAAATAACTCTCTCAACCTTATAGTGAAGTCCTGTACGTGTTCTTTTCTTTGTCTGTTTTTACTTTTTGAATGACAGGCAAAAGGTGGAGGATATGAAAGTGAAAGTGCCTACCCAAATGCAGAACTGGTCTTTCTGGAAATTCATAATATACACGTAATGAGAGAATCCCTGCGTAAACTTAAAGAAATAGTTTATCCTACTATTGATGAGACTCGGTGGTTATCAAATGTGGACTCCACACATTGGCTGGAATACATAAGGGTAAAATACTTTTGATGTGAAAAACCAATTGTTTTTTTAAACCATGTTTTTAACTTGCATTTCTGAAAATATTACTAAAATAATGTCTAGATTTAAGCACATCACTTTGATCAGGATAATCTTGTAAAAGAACTTAATTTTTAAATGGTCCCTTAGAACATAGCATTTTAAGCATTCCATAATAACTTTGTATTTCCAGTTTTATGTATTGGTAGGTAATGAGTTAATTCCTGATAGCACAGTATCGTATTTAGTGTTGGACAATGTTTTATTTTCTTGAGAGAGAATGTTTGTGAGCAGTCCAGGGTTATCCCTGTTTTTTGGAAGAATGCCCTGGGAACTTCAGATTATATTTGAACAACTGCCAAAAGGACTTGACTGTAAATTTTGCAGCCTTTCTCATCCTTCCCTCCTTCAATACAATGTTAGTGTTCTTGTGTCAGGCACCTTTATTTTCATGGGCTGTTTATAGTCAATACTGGGTTATAATCTGCTCTATTATTTAACATGATATTGAAATAAATCACTGCCATACTCAGTTTTACAGTCTGTTTCACTAACCTCTGAAATGCTTTTAGAATACATTATTTCATTGCCACGTTCCCTCCCCTGTTCATGATGAATATGGATGGAGTGGAATTTGTTTTATTAGCAACTGGCTCAAATGCCACTCATGCAAAACATGTTTGGGATTGTTCATTAGTTTTACTCTTGTGTTAAGTAGTGCTTGCTAACTGCTGCAGGAGAACCAGTAGAGGGAGCAAACACTTAAATTAAGAACTAAACAGATTTAATGATCTTTTGGGAACAGTTTAATTTTCTTGTTCTCTTGTAGTTGGACTATTTCAAACAGCTTTGGGAACCTGAGTATCTGGAAACGTTTTCTTATCAGCCTGGTCTTAAATACAATAGTCTGTTTTTAAAAGTGGAGTTATTTGGGCCGGTGGTCACCTTTCACTGATGTTGACTTCAGTGGGGTTCCTGGGCTTAGTCCCAGAAATGGACCTCAATACCATTGTTGCACAGGTGACAACAGCATAGCAATTTGAAATTTCATTGAAATTATTTTAAAGAGTTGACATACGCGTAGCATTCGTCATGAATCTGCCCCTTACGTGATACTTCATGTTACAGTATTGACAGCATAAACTGCAGCCTTATTTCTTAAAAGCTGCCATTGCTGTGTTAACAGTGTTGATAGTATCTCCCTGTGCTTTTATCCAAGAATTGCTTCCCTTCCTTGCCTATTTGATTTGGCTTGTAATAGCAATTAACAAATCCAGAGCTTTAATCTAGTGCATCTTCTGTTTTCCGGGCTCACACCGGTGTGATTGTGTCCCAGTTTAATGTGATTTGTTACTAGAAGTTCACCTTCCTAGCACTGGGCACACACAGCACTTTGAAGATGGTCCAGAAGCATCTGGGGAGGTGCCAGTAATGTTCTGTGTGCATCAGCAGGAGTAGAGTCACTTGGTGCTTTTTGCACACCCAGGATGTTTCCTGGTGCCCTCCAGGGTATTTTCTGTCTTTCAGGGTAGAACTTGTGCTATTAATTATTTTTTAACCAATTCTTATTTTCTAAACTGATACAAAGCCAGTTATTCATTAGGAGCCCTAACTGAAATACTGTGAGGGTTGCTAAGTTTTGAAACATCTATAAAGAATAATAATAGTTTGTGGAGGAAACTGTTTTCTAAAGGCTTTTGTCCAAAGTAGAATAAAATGCTTCACCTACTCCACAGATACTTACTTACTGAATAGTAACTCTGTTTTCTGTCTCCCATTCTGTGCTTATTGCCTGTATCTGTTCTATGCTTTTCTTTTCAGCTGTACTCCTTCAGAGGCATCTGTGTTCTCTTCAGGACAATTTAGAGCAAGCTATTGCATACCTGTATGTTACATAGATTAGTTTTCTGCCTTTACTGAAGACCAAACTGTTTTAATGTTTGCACTTTTTTAGTGCAGTAGAGCTTTGTAACTGAAGTAATTGGGAATTAACTAGTTCAGACCCCAAGCTCTGTTCTCCCATAGAAGTTTTTGTATTGTTTCCTGATATTTTCATCCTGGCATCCTTCAGTTTTATCATAAAAGGTACGATCAACGAAACATATAATCAATAAAAATTGTCTCTAAAGCATGGTTCTTGAAATAGCTTTGAAGACTGGTCTTGACTGGTCTTGTGCACAGCTTCTGCAGTGGATGCTGGCTTTCCTGCTTCCCAGATGTTTTTACATGCCTGGGAAGGGAAAAATACAAGTATTTTGCAAGATTCCATTTTCTGATGTTGGAATGCAGAATAGGAATTTCTCCTATGGTCCTATTCTAGTGGTTGGTTTTTTTCATGTATTTTTCAGTGCCATGATAAGTCACGGTACAGAAACAAATCTTCACAGGAGAGAGATTATTCAAGTTTTTTGAAAAAACTACAGAGCAGCATAAGAGAACAAGAGAGGGTTTTTTGTGGGGGATAAGAATAACAAGTTCACACAGGTGATCTCAGTCCTGTGCTATCTCTATCCTTTGTTCTCTAGCACGCTTCTGAATCCATGCTATTAACGGTCTGCTTATGGGTTGAACACAATGTATACTTCGCGCGCCAACAAATCAGCACAGGCTCCCAGCCAGGGGTTTCTGGGTTTGTTTACATTGCGTTTTGATTTGGATTAGATGGATGGTTTGTCCCTTTCTCTAAACTTAGTAGTTGAGAACTGAAAGCTGAGGAAGAAAGAGTGATTGATTATTATGAAAATGAACTTCAAAAACATTGAACCTTCAGCCTTTGGAATAGGTTACAGTATTTGTGTCTTTTCATCATGATACAGAATTTCAGATTTAATTTAGCGAAGGGATTCCCAGATTTTTTTGCTATGTACTACTAATAGTGGAGAGCTGGTAAGAACTCTCTCCTGAACAACAGAGTGCACAAAGTTTTTTATAGCCTTAGAAGTACTCATACCACCATTTGGAAATCTCTGATTTAAAGCAGTGTCATCCAGATGATTGTGTAATTAATGTCAACTTTTAAAATATATTAACCTTAAGAGTATAAAATTATAACTTTTTTTGGTAAAGTTTTGGTTAGCATTTAATATGCTTGTTTATTTCTGTTTATTTAAGATGCTTCTTGCTGGAGCAGTAAGAATTGCGGATAAAATTGAGTCTGGTAAAACATCTGTAGTGGTACATTGCAGTGATGGTTGGGATCGAACTGCACAGCTTACTGCGCTAGCTATGCTTATGCTGGACAGCTATTACAGAACTATCAAGGGGTTTGAAGTTCTTATCGAGAAAGAATGGATAAGTTTTGGACACCGATTTGCAATGGTAAGCTGAAACATTCAGTGTGCAGTTTGTCACCTTCAAAGCTATTATTTTGAACAGCATGTTTTCTCACAGTACTCTGCTGCATTTTAGTCGTTTTCTCTGGTGTCCTCCTTTTAATGGTGTGAGTGTGCCAGAGAATTGTGACCTGTTCATTTTTAACAAGAAATCTGTGTGTGAGGTATAATATAAAATAAATAAGAATGAAGTGGCTTGAACATCACGGTTAAAAAAAATCACGTGGCTTTTTTATGAGGAAGAGGGACTGTAACACATTGCTTCATCTTTAACAGTCTTATGAATTGAGAAACAAGGAAAAGAATTAAGGTGTCTAGAAGGTAAAACTGCTGGAACCATTACTCTGATTTAAGGTTGAAGTGTTTTTTTAACACACGGGCTAGTGGGGAATTAGGATATAAGGTATTATGACATTTTGTAGGCTCTGACTCTAACATGGTTTAGGAGAAATGACGTAGTTATGGCAGTGGATATGGAATAATTGTTGTTTCAGTACAATCTTAGTAAATACGTACCAGTTTGGCCCACTGGTAGAAAGAAATGGCTGTGCAGGGAAAGACGGGCAAACAACTGGCACAGCTTTGTTGACCAAGTGTCTTTCCAGCTCTACTCAACGGCAAAGGCATGGCCATAAATGAATATTGGGATGCATTTTTAGTAGTTGAAAAATACCGGTTAGCATTGTGGAAGATTTGCTTATCTTGTTCACCGTTGGAACATATTTAAGAGTTACTCAGCTTTGAAGTGTTGGGCTGGTACTGTAAATACACTAGACTGAAATGATAAGTTTTTTTTGACTTTCAGCGAGTAGGACATGGAGATGATGATCATGCTGATGCAGATAGATCTCCCATTTTCCTTCAGTTCATCGACTGTGTTTGGCAAATGACAAAGCAGGTAAGATGCTTAAGAGTATATTTCTATGAGATCTCAGTCTTTATCTTGGAAACACGTTCCTTTGTAGAGCAGTAGCATGTTTTCCTGAAGCTAGTCACAGTGTGGCTGCACCATGCACATGTAGGGGAACTTTTTGCTCAAAGTGAGGTACAAAGAGCTAGAGTAGAAGTATTGACTTGAAACCAAAATACCAGCAATCCTTTTTGTTTAAAATAAGCTTTCAAAGGATTCTCTGATTACATAAATGAGGGTTATTGATGAAATAAATGATTTGCATTGCATATTCACTGATGGAGTAAATGTTTGTATGGATTTATATTATCCTTAAGGAACAGCAAAAATCCAGGTTGATTGTGAACTGAGAGGAAGAGAGAGGAGTTCTATGTATGTCTAAAATGTGAAATGCAAGTTAGTGTTGGCATCGCTATGCATACAGGACAGCATTTCTAGCATACAAGCCTATTCTCAGATAAGTTTTCTTAACTTCCAGCACTGCTTTTAACTCTTAAGATATCAAAATATTAAAATTCTCAATTTTTTTTCTGAATATATTAAATTATAGAATGACTTTAGCCTTCATTTTCTTTATTTCTACCTCCACGAGCATAAACTTAAGATTTTTCTGAGCTTTTATATTACTGTTCTCTAATGGGGTTACTGAAATAGGTTGTCCGCATGAAGGTTTTATTTCCAAAGAAGTTAGAAGTGCTTGGTGCCTTTTTTTCTTTTTTTTTCTCTACCCCCTCCCCCCCACCCCTTGAAGCCTAACATAGATGTGTGCTTTTATGGTAAAAGCTATTATACTGAAGTCTGCATAGTATGTAATTTGTTTTGAAGAGAGGAGGGTAACAGTTTGGTTCCATAGGATGCTAGCACTCCCAGATCTCTTACCTTAGTCGTCTTGTTCTGAATATGGTTCTTAAAAACTTACATCATAGTTTCCAAAACGTGTATTGAAAACAGTAATCTTCAGTGCTTTATGAAAGTTCCCTGCTGTAATCTGGGCCCTTGTCCAGAGTCCCTTGAAGACTTTCTCTTTCTGTGTGTCTATATTTCAGCATTAATGTGCTATTTAGTATGACTGAAGAAAATAAATGAAAAATTCTGCCCCTCTCTCAGAGGAGAGCTAATAACAATAGCAAAGAGAAGCAGTTCTAAACACCTGGTAGGAACAAAAGTCCTCTGGGGAGATCCTTAATTGAGAGCAGCCTCTTCTATTTTTGTGATCTCCCTTGCTGCCTCCTATTTCTTGCTATAAACAGTTTAGTTCCCTCTAGTTTAAAAAAAAAAAAAAAAAGGAGGGGTGGAGGGAATCTGTGAAACATTTTACCATACCACATCTGTTCAAAACCTGGATCCAGAAACTGTTCTGAAATTCATGAACAGCAGTGGCATTGAAAAATCATTAATGTTACAGCAAGAAAAAAATTGAAAATGTCATTCCTGGAGAGTTCTTGCCTGCTTATTTTTATTTTTTAGTTGACTTCAACACCTAGAGAATAGATGTGAAGACTGTGATTACCTTGACATGGGCCTATGAAAACCAGAGTTCTATTTTATCCTTATATAGATCACTCGCTCTTAAAACAGTGCTAGTTTAATGCTTTAGAATCCATGGTAAACATATGTGAAATGTTCCAATGCTCAAATAAATGTTAATGGCTGCGGGAGGGTATAAGGGCTCGGGTTTGGGCATGGGCTCAAAGCAAGCAAATTTTCTCTTTCGGGTTCTGAGAATTACATGCTTAATACAATCGACTTAATACAGTGAGAAAATCTCTAACTTCCCACTAGGATACAATTTCCTGGATAGCTTCAGACAGTGAAACTTAATTCTTGACAGCCTTATATTTTCCCTTGTTTTTTATGATCTTCGTGACGCACAAATACAGTAATAGAGAACTTGAGAGAAGTACATTGATATCAGATTTTAATAAAAAGCATATGGTGAAGTGATTTCCCTCTTCTGTTAGTAAATTCTGGTGATTTTGAATAGCAGATGTCAGATTGGAAAGGCCATGTGTGGTCTGATGAAATACTGATGCCCTGTTAAAAATGAAACAAAACTGTAAAATTTGCATGTAGCATTGCAGCTCAAATAGTAGCTTTCTACCTTTCAGGCACAGTACCCACACAGGAGTAAGGTATGCTTAAAGTTAGTAGAAAGTTGCATCCTGTTTGTTACCGGCTGTCATCTATTGCCAGAGATGCATTTTTCACTAGTGTACTCTGTTATGATATCTAATGTTTAGTTAACCTGATTCGGTCCAATTCCACAATCATAAGAACTATTCCGCAAAGTGTTTCAACTTTAATTGTTTCTGTAATACAGAATGAGTTCATTGATTAAAAAGCAAGTTTATTTTGCATGTTTCTGAATCAGATGCCACATGGCATCATTAGACTTCTTAAACAAGAGAATTCTTCTTTTAAATACCTCCTTGACAAAAACCCCCAACAACTCCAGCAGCATCAAGTGAGAGATTTTAATGACCCATGTGTACTCTCACAATTAGTGGATTTGACAAGAAGTAAATTTTCATTTGGGGAATTTTTCCACCTGAATCTTCAAACAGACGCTAATGGGCTTGGAACTACAGAGGAAGTATTTTTAGGTCAGTGATTTTTCAGCAGTGGTAATAGAAGCCTTACAGTCTTGATACATCAGCTCCAACAGTACAGCTCTTGTATCCAAAGACAGGGTTTCAATAAAATGCTATCACTTATTAATAAATTAGTTGGAGTGCAACCACTGATGTATGGAATTTTGAATATGCTTCACTGGATTGGAATAGCAGCCATGTCGGCATTCATCTGATTAGTATGGTCCTGTCACAACACAGAACCCTAATGTGACAAGGCTCATTAAGTGCTTTCAGTTAAAGAGAGTCCCTTTAGGAGAGGCTTTGTCTTCAAAGTTATTTCCAAATATCATTTTGATCCTTTGCAAATTATTTTTGCTCTCTGTGTCTGATTGCTGCTTTGGGCTGAACACAGGAGATTGAGGTCTGAGACCCACTGAATGTTCCTCCTGACTTGGTTTGGCACACCTGCTTATCAAGTTCTGTTCATACTTTTTTAAAATCATAGCTGTGTTTTTAACATCATTGTAACGTAATTGAGTTTTGGCATGATTTCCTCGAGAGAACGAAGTTCTGTAAGTGATAGCTTTTGAACATGACTGAAAAAGAGAATTTGATAATTTTAAATTGTTATATGTTTTGTGAAGACAAATGGCTAGGAGATTGAAAACAAACCAGTCATTTGAGAGAGAAGCCCCAGTGTGAGCACGCCGTGCTGTTGAACAGTGCGTAATCTGTAGCAGAGTCAGAAGAATGAAGGCTCCCATTCATTTTGTAAGCCATGATATTGATAATTTCCTGACTCAGAATTTTCAGTTGAAAATTGGTATATCTTAGCTTGAGAAGTCTTGGAAAGAGAACATTTTTGCAATGTTTTACTTAAATCAATCTTCCTTTAAAAGAACATTGCTTAAAACTTAGATCTTTCTGGGTTTAATACAAGCACACCCATTGTGTGTTATTCAACTCTACTTTCAACATGAATAAACATTTGCCCTTCATAAATCACAGATGACACTGAAGAGGAATTTCTGCATCAGCTAGTTCATCCGCAGTCCCAGTTGCTGCATTATTCCTCCTAGCTATACTTGTCATATTTTTATTTTTTATTTAAAGTAGCTTTTCAGTCACTTATGCCAAGGTGTTCAGTGTTCTTCAGTGGCACGTAACAGAAACCAGCCCACTTCTTTCTTCAAGTCTGAAATATTGACTCGAGATTTCTCCATATAGCAGGAAATTCTTCTTTAAGATCTGTAACTTTGCATTTTAGACTTCTGTAAACATTTACTCCTTTAGTGGGAATGAACAAAATTTATTTCATTTGTCTTGAAAATTAGTCTCTTCTAACATTCTCTGTCATGGTAATGAGAGAAATACTACTTCTTAAATTTTCCTTTAGTCTTCTAATTTTTTTTTCTGCTAAATGTTTATCATTCTGTATCTGTGTTTGAGACCCTTGTCATACTGAATGCAAAGTTATTTTGACACATCAAGCAATTGCCATATCTAGTCCTATCATAAAATTTGATTGAAGAAGAGGACCTTTTCCATCTGAATAGGTAGCAGCCCATGCAGTTTGCGTTAATTTCTTCCTTTATGATTTTTAGAGCACTACAGATTAAGGTATATCTTAAACATTTTGAGTGTTTTCAAATTTCTTATTCTTTCCTAGAATGTATCGGGTAACCTCTGCTTGTGAATAAAATACCTAGTGGTGCTCAGTGGAATAACAGTTCTTTCATTTCAGATATACAGGATTTACTTTTTAATAGAAAATAAGAGGGATTAAAGGCTTATTGTACATAGCTGATGGTAAACTCAACAGGTGAAATGGAGAAAAGTAACTTACTTGGGTAGAAAGTGGAAGAAACATTTTAAATATATTAAGCACATTGTACATGCAGTAGTCTTTATTATCCAATTCATTGCATTTTAGAATAGGAAATAAAACTCTTAAATGGCATCATCATCTTTTTTTTTTTCCCCAAAAATTATTTCTTGTCCTGTAACAAGAGAAATAAAGCATATGTTGAAGACAATTTGGCGTGAGTTATAACAGAATACTGTTAGAGCTCCTTAAAATGGATTGCTTTGTGTCACCAGTTTCACATTAGCTAATGTTTCTATGTTTGTGTTCTAGTATACTTGCATAATGAATGTAAGGTTTGTCTCTGAGGAGTATTTGTAAAGACATACGTAGGTGAAATGTATTATTGCATTGGCAGTTACTGAAATTGCCGAGTTTCTCTGAAAATAATCACTAAATAAGAAAAAAAAATCTGCACAGCATCTTTCGGTTATTTCTTATGTCTGAATTTCCTCCTTTCTACACTGCTTAAGTTTAAAGTAATTTTACCGACTTTTTTATTTCAGTTTCCTGCAGCCTTTGAATTCAATGAGTTATTTTTGATCACCATTCTGGATCACCTTTACAGTTGTCTCTTTGGGACTTTCTTATGCAACTGTGAAAAAGAGAGATTAAAAGAGGTAAATAATTAGTGTAACACACCTTCTTAATTTGTTGATTTTGCATGAAAGTGCTTAGAATGCAAGATGTGAGAACATCTGAGCTGTGTTTTTGGATACATTTGTCACATAGTCTTAAAAGACAATACGGACATGAAATTTCATGGTATGAGGAATATGTACTGAATGCCCTGCTATTAAATGAGATGGCACTTAGTTTTCTTTAGTTATTATCTGTTCAGGGGTTTGCGGGCTTTAGAAAGTCCTCTTTTAGGTGTTTCTAGCCAACATATAAAATTTTAAATAATCAATATCAAATTATATTAGCTATTTCCAAAGGAACTCCTCTGGATGACTTTGCAGGTCACTTTAGGACATAATTAGATGGAACTTATGGTTGAAGACTGTGGAAATTTAAAATATCTAAATGAATGAAGTTAGGACTCAATGAAATACTTTGAATTTGGGGGAAAAAAAAAGTTTTTTAACATTCCAAGCACACTTTTGCTTACTTTTGGCTTTGTTGTTTTTAATACTTCATATTTTTTAAAGCAAGTAATGGTTCCTTGCCATATTTAGCTTTGCTGTTTTCTGGGGTTTTTCTCTACTGCTTCTGTAGGGATCTAGTGAAAAAGTTGCATGTAAATGCCACAAGATGGAGCTGAATAACATGTTCTCAGCAAATGCAGGGTTTCCAGACAGCTTGCTTTCGTAGATGAATAGTCAGACGCAATTCTCAATAAAGAAATGCCGTTTAAGACACCGCAGTGGTAGAAACACATGCTTTACAACACCGAAGGGGTGTAAAATTGCAAGTTGAATCTGATGTAAGTTCAGATTTCCAACCTTTGATCTAACCATGATTAGGCGGATTACATTTAGAATAATACAACTTTCAGAAGTGCAAATAAAGATAAAATAGACATTTTAAAGCATAATATCAATTGATAGGAGCAAACAGTGTGAGTGGGAGAACTGAATAATTATTTTTCACAGATGCTGTTTTGGATCTTCCAAACTATGTATCTCTTCACTGATTTTTCTTGTCAAAGCTAATTTATTTTTTTTTCAGTTAGTCAGTGTGTAACCATATATTTAAGTAGCTGTAAACATTGCTGTAAATTACGAGCAGTACAGCTTTCTTTTGCTCAACTAGGCCTTAGTGTCTCTGAAAATAACATGCCTGAATCTTCTTTCTCAGTTAGCCTTGGACCACAGTAACTGTTCAGATGTTTTGCTAAAGTTTTAAGGCTGGTTAATGATCAGCTACTGGAAGTGTTCTCAAAGAGCGTGCAATTTTCTAGTAGATAAGGTAAATTTCACAGACAAAATTACTGATATGTAGATGTTAACCTCATATTTTAAGGTTTTGCAATCAATATAATTAATTTTTTTTTTTTTTTTTCCAATCAGGAGGTAAGCACAAAGACTGTATCGTTGTGGTCCTATATAAACAGCCAGTTAGATGAGTTCACAAATCCTTTCTACGTGAACTATGAAAACCATGTCCTGTATCCTGTTGCCAGTCTGAACCATTTGGAACTATGGGTGAACTACTACGTCAGATGGAACCCAAGGATGCGACCTCAGGTATGAGCTTTCACATGCCTTTTATGTTTTAGTGAAGGGCACAGAGATTAAAAAAAAATTATTATTTTTCATAGTGTTGAATGCAGCATTTAATTTCAAAAGTGCTCGTCAGTCGCACGTATTTGAGCTGGTAGGGAAAAAGGTGATTTTCTTGAAGAAGTTGCGGGATGTGTGCAAGCTTGGTAAAACGATGTTTTCATTAAAGTCACCAGTAGAATACGGAGTTACGGTATCACTTTACTGACTTGTGAAAGCTAACAGATTAACAGTCTTTGTTGCCAGAAGATTACTTTTATAACACTTTGTAACACTTTTTAATACTTTTATTGCCTTCTTGTAGAGTTTAGTGTACCTTTGTTTTTAATGGTGTTTTGCCCTTTACCAACAATGATACAAAATATAGCAGCAGTTTCTGAAAGAATTGGAGTATGTACCAACTCATTTTGTAGGCTCTCTAAACTTAGCATCACATAGATGCTTGTTTTCAATTGACCTTTACAGTTTGAAGCTGGCATGCTAAAGATTAAACACTTCCTATACATGCTCCTTGATTGATCCAGTATTTGTTCTTATAAGTAATGTCTGCTATTCAGGTAAATCTCTAAATTTCATCAGACAGATACTCCATGTGCTCTCATGCTTAGAAGTCTGAAGAAAGAACATTTACTTTGTGTCACAACCATAATATATCTGAGGGTGCTACTTTATTAAGGTAACATTCCAAGGTACCCCCAAGCATATTATGATAAATTACCTGTATTAAGTGACTGCTCGAAAGCTGCTTTCATCTTCTAGCAGTTAGAATGAGATGTGAGTTTCAAATTTATCAGACACCCACAAGTCAGAGGCTGTCATAAGAGATGGTGTTCCAAGGTAATTTCCAAGGACAGTACACTGGTAGAAATCCAGGCATCTGAGAAATACCTTTTAAGGTCCTGGAAAAATCTGGATTGCTTGCTTTCTCACGCAATGTTTCCTCTGAGCTGCTTTGTTTCCCTTACTTATTCTGTTTTGGTTGATGTAGTCCTGTGACTGTTAGGTACCTGTTAGGTGTTAGCATGTGTTAAAACTTGAAAGATGGTGTATTTTAATATTTATGGTTTTAAAGGAAAATTGTCAACTGCTTTTTAGCAAAATATCATCTTTCCCTTAGCCTAATGCTGAAAAACATTTACGTGGTTGATGCACATTTTAGTATAATTGAACTGCAGCAGTGTCAATTTATTACTTGTATTTAATTGAGATCTCTAGGCCCTGAAAGCGAGCAGTCTTTGTAAACACACATGAAAGCTAGTCACGGTGCAAAAGAGATGAGGATGAGGAAGAGATGACATAATGAGAAAGTATCAGAACTATCATATATTTCGTGGCAAGCGCTGCCCACTGCCTCTCTGTTGGAGAGCACTCTGCAGGCACTCTGGCATGTGTGAATCATTGACCTTCATTGGTCTTTGAGAACAGGTCCCTCAAATCAGCAGGCTGAAGGTAACAAAATTTTATAATCCTGGTAACTGCCTTAACTTTACTACCGCCTTCTTTTTTTGAAGAACTAGTAAAACTGTTTCAACTTTTTGGTTCTACCACATTATCTTTGTCTTGTGAAGATACATTGTGTCTTGTCTCTGGCCTGAATTTACATGATATTTGTGACAAATATTTGGAAGTGTTTCACATCTACTTGGATAAATTTGCTGCAGAATTTACAACTTTCTGTTGCAAAATTGCATTCTCCAGTCTAATTATGAAAGCATAAACTCATGCAAACAAGTAAATAAACGATCTTTGTAATAGCAATATACTGTTTGCTTTCTTCGATATTTGCATTGTCTGGTTTCACACCCTGTTAGCCAATTCAGTAACATTCAGACCCATTCAGTGACAGAAAAAAAGACAGTGACTGTTATGACGCCCAGCAGGTCTTCAGGGAAAAAATTTCTTTATCAGTGGATTTATTAAAAGAATGGGCATCTCTGCCTATTGATAAAAAAGTGTTTTTGTTGAATACCTTTTAATCTGGTTCTTTTGGTTTTCAACTGGAATAAGAGAAAATGAAATACTTAACATGAATGAAGAGCTCTCTAATGAATAGCAGTTCAAGGCAACCTCACATGCTGTTTTATTGGCTGCAAAAACATCTTCAGGAAACTGGAAAATGTTTATTGTTTTCTAGGAGCTCACCAAAAAGGAGAAATTCCTAATAGGTGAATTTAACAGAAGGTGACTAACAGTCCTTTAATATAATCAGAATGGATGTTTGATGCCCATTTTCAAACCAACTTTATATTGTGGGAGGGGAAACTCAGAAGGGCAGGTTTTGATTTGAGGCAATATTGTCAGTTTTCTAATTTCAACTTGGTTAGTGAGTGAGGCTTGAATTTTTAAATGGACTTGAGAGAAGTTAATCATTGCACTTCATTGACTTTTCTATTGGAAATGAGCATACATCACCTTTAATTTTTTTTAATTTGAAAATTACTGGATGCTAACTGGATATAACCATGTATTTTTGCATTGTTGTACTCTCTCTTTGAATATCTCAGACCTTTAACAGCATGGTAAGGTTTGAACATATTCTTCATTGCACTAGGACATAGAGAGTTTAGTGTTATTCTTACGGTCTGTAAAGCAAAAATTACTAATGATACATGTTCAGTTCTATCTAAGTTTTGTGGAAGGCTAAATTGGTGGTTTTGATGGTGTTTATTTGCATTAAGAGCATGGCTGAAAGCTCAAGTGTGTGAGAAGTGAACACCATGGAAAATTCTAGGTTAAATGTGGACATTTCTTGTAGATTCCCTTTTTGCTAAACTGTGCTTCAACAAGGTCATTCTAATTCTTAAGTGAAATAAAATGTTCCTTGGTTTCAGTTTGGAGGTGTTACATCATTATTGACTCCTTGTCCCAAGAAAATTAGATAGATTTATTCCTATCTTATTTGAGTTCATTGACTGAGAAGATATTTTTTTTTCAGATTTGCACTTTTCCTTGGGTTGGAGAAATGTGTATTTGTATGTGACATGTGGAAGATAAACTCTTTGATTCTCTCATACAGAGGTGTGTGCTCTGTTGGTACCTGCTACTGGACTTACAGATGACCCTACTAGTTCCGATAGATAAGATAGCATGATGCTTTTGAAGTTTTTCAATTGATATCATATATTTCTCTTTCCTTTTCTATGTAGTCATTCAGACCTCTTCTTTATACTGGTTTGAGGAGTTCTGGCTGCCAGATGTCAGCTAGTTATCTGCTAGGGCAACTCTGGAAGGTGGGGAGAACACAACAAATGATGTTCCTGAAGCTGACTTCTGCAGAGGCAGTGCTCGTGAACTAATATACTCTTATCATTCATATATGCAGAGCATAAGTAAAAGTTCTGGTCCTTTCAATTCAATCTGTGTCTTGCTATGTGAGAGGGAATGAAAATAATCTATTTTAGTCACAAAATTTGCATAGTCCATTAGGATGTGTTTAGTTGGTTTTTATGCCTTCTGGGAAATGACATTTTAACCCTTGGAGTACAGGGCTTAAACGTGTTTTAATTGTTTGGGGGGTTTTAATTTTATTTTTCTATGCCTGCTAGTTTTTTCTTCAAGTTCTGTTCTGGAAATTTGGCCAGTGTTCTAGAGATAATATCATAGGAATCCCTATACATTTTTCAAATCCATTCTTTTCTTTGTGTGTGTGGACTTTCATCCAGAATATAAGGCTAGCACCATCTATAACCTAGAAGTTCAATTCAGCTTCTGGAGCGGGATCATCTGCTAGAGGCAGTCTTCAGAGCTTCTGTGAAAAGCCAGGGGAAGTCTGTTTGTAGGTTAACAACTGGCTTATAAAAAGGAAAGGAAAAGGTAGGAATAAATAACTGTTCATTCAGTATATATAGAAATTACTGGAAAGCATATAAATAGGTTATAATGATTGCTGCTTTTTTTTATGCTATGTATAGAATTGCAGAAGGATTTGATGTGTTGAACAGTTGAGTGATTAGATGTCAGCTGAACTTCGGTGTCAATAAACACAAAATATTGCATATTTAAAAGAACAAGTAAGATGCTAAATGTCACTGGAAAAATTGTTGAGAATAAACTGGAAAACATAATTACTGAGATGCTTTGTCCTGCACATAACAGGATATGACTTACTGTCTGGCACAAGGTGTTCATATTAGTTATACCTGCCTTCAGTCACGTTGTCCAGCATTTTCCTCTCTGAGCATGTTGGCATTGGTTGTAGTTGTATTTTCAAAGTTCATACATTTGATTTAACACCATTTTGTGGCAGGACAAAGCCATCATGTGGCTCTGGAAATGCTTGACATTGGTGGTCCACAATCCATGGTCTTGAGTCCATCCATCTTTTTGCATGAAAGAATGAGGCAGGAGATGTCAGGAGAGGGAATTGCCTTCTGGATTAGATAGCTGAGTGTTACCTTAGCTAAGGAGATTTCATCCCTGCATTCAGAACAGAGTTTCTTGTGAGACAAGGCAAGTGTCTTACGGTACCTGATAGTTTCTCTCTGTTTGCGTGTCCAAGTCAAGATTTCCAGAGTCAGATTTACTGCAGGTAACTTACATCTGCAGATAAAACTCTCAAAAATTGATGCTTATCCTGTGCACTGAAAGAATCTGTAGTTATTTAAGAATTTAAGTTATTATCAGAACATGCACAGAAAGTGAGAAACTAGTGCTGTACACATAATCTTTATTTTGGGGAGTTTCTAACATTTTGAAGAGCAAGCACTCAAAGCATTGCTGTAATCTATCAGATGTCTAAATGTAAATGGGCTGTAGGTTTTAACAAGCTGTGGCATCAGCTTGTAGTGTGTAGAGTTTCCTGAGTCTGGAAATCTATGCAGTTGTTTGCAAAAATCTCTGTTCCGGTTCCCACATGGTAGGATTCATAATTTCTGTTTGCTAGTCATTGCTTTTCTGGAAGACCAGGGAGTTTTGCTTGGTTTCCCAGGAGCATACCTCTACAATAAGTGTGGAAGTATTGATTATTATTGAAAACTGCTGTTTTCATAATTTGAGATTGCCTTTTTCTATAAGTATACTGTTAACTAGGTTTTAAAAGCAAATCTGTCAGAGTTCCAGCTCTTCATGAAAAGGAACAAAAAGCTCAAGTGAAAGATATTGTTGTCTTTCCAATGCACAGAGTAGGTTTTTGAAAAACTGACAGTCTTAAGTCAAGCAATGAATTTGAAATAACCATTTTCCTCTGCAGCCTTTCTTCCCTGTTGCTAAAATAGATATACTTGCTGAACAAGACAAAATGCATTCACTGTTGAACAATTTTCGTGTGAATGACTGTCCTTGAGCTAGTACAGTAATACATAGTAGATATCCATCCAATTAAGACTTGGCGGCACTATAAGTGAGTAGCTATTATAATTTCTTTTATACCTATCCTTGTGTTGACAAATTTTGCTATCCAAAAGCACTCCAGGATCCTGAAGGATTACTTGGGAATGAAAACCTGAAAATCAATACTGAAAGTGAACTGTAGTAATTCTGTGAAGAGGAAAGTTTGAATTTTTTAGGAAATGAAGCTGTCTTACGTCTAGATGGTTTTTATATGTATTGTAGTATGTATATTGTATAGCATAATTATAGTTTCTGTGTGGGTATAATTAAAAAAAACCCAACTTTATCTTTCCTCAAGTTGTTACCCAGCAGTAATAATTTATTATAACTGTGAAGTGGCATGTTCTGAGAGTTACAGTAGACCATGTTCTGCTTTTGACGTACATGTGGATAATTCAGTTTAAAAAATGGTTTAATGGTATTTTAAGCAATAAAGAATATTTCTTTAGCAGTGTTGTAAGTATTTTTCAGCTCATTATAGGCAGTAGGTACCTTACCTTTAAAGTGTAGGAAAAGTATCTGCTTTTGAACGAAATAGTCAGCAAAGCTAGTTAATCAGGAAAATAAAACCCCACCCATTTTAACTGGTTAATTTGCAGGAACCTACAATCAGTTCTTTGTGAGTGAAGAACGTTACCTGGCTCTACTCAATTTTGCAGCATTTTGCTGTTTTTTACTGGTTGGAGGCAGGGTTTCAAATATTGCGATTATCACTAGCAGTGGGAGAATCAGATGAAGTCTTACTGGGGAAAGAGACTGCTCATACCAGAGAGAAGAAACTCTCTGGAGAGACAGGGCAACTGGCAATATCATAGAAAAGGAAGGGAAGGGAGAAGCAGCAAGTAGCAGGGAAGAAGTGCAAAAGTAGAAGATGAATAGGTTGTAAGAGGAAGGGGCTCAGGTCCTAAGTTTACTCATGGCTTGATGCAGAAAAGTTGGACTGGAAACTTAAAAGAATGTTGAAATGGGCAAAAATGCAAATTGTTGAAAAGCTGGAGAAACCTAAGAACTTTGCTAAATAAAATCTTCCTGATGAGTTGAATTATTTATTTATTTATTTACAAAAAATTAGTTCCTTAGATAACTAAGATAACTTCGTTCCTTAGATAACTAAGTGAGAGAGAGGTAATGGAATAAAAATAAGGATTTGAATGGGAAGGGACTACAAAACTTCATGAGAGCTTAAAACCAAACAAAAAGGGACTAGAATTGTGGACAACTGAGACAAGTCTATAAAGCTTATATTTAGTGCTAAGGGTATTGTTCAGGACAGGTAAAAGGACTAGGGACACAGAGTTTGGGTAAGTGGGTGCAAAAAGCTTGTTATGAGTTAGGGAGGGGAACAACATGCAATCTCAATTATATTCTTCTTAGTTCCTGAATCAATATTACAGTAGCAATTTAAAAAAAAAACAAACCCAAAACCAAACCACTGAGAAGTCTTCTTGAAGTGTTGCAGCTAAACTCTTCTCTGGCTTTCACAGGGCCAGCTTTTTGGTTAATACCTGAAGCAAGCTCAGACTTCCCAAGGATCCGGGCCCTTTTCTCCACTATTTAGTGCTGCTGGCAAACTCCTTGCTCTTGTTCCTGCTTGGATGGTATTGCTAGCTGTATTAGATGTAAATGCCAATTTTGTTTTGGACTGATTAACTTCTAATCTGTCTTTAGTAAATTTTATGTGATTCAAGAAATGTAATTTTATTTCTTACAGTCAAATGACAGAATTTTTTTTATGAGGTTAACCCACCAAAATCTGTTAAAATGAGTACATTCACATTCACCTTTATGTTTCTACTTTATTTTTTACTGGAATATTTTGTTAAATAACTGAAACAAAATTTAATGTTTTTCAGCACATTGAGGTAATAGTTTAAATAACATGTGAAAAACACGCTGAAGACCTAATGAGCAATGACCCAGCCAATTTTCCAGCCCAGCAAAACTGCCGATGTGCTACTGGGTTAGGTTTCATCTGTGTAGGCTCCTCTTGTGCAGCAGAAGTAGGTCTTTGCTTTCCCCTCGAGTATGGACAGAAATGATGGGGACCTGGCTGTAGTGGCTGGGTGTTGCCTAGCAGCATTACTGCGGCAACACACTGGGAAGCTGGTACTACAAAGGAAAGGATGCACACTCTTCTGAAAATCTGGTGTCGATACAGTAGAGTAGAACAGCAAAAAAAATAACTTGAATGCGACTGGGTGGTGGGTCCAGAGTCATCTTTTGAGCTTCCACTCCTAATTTGAGAGGCAGGATGAGAGAGTAGAAAACAGTACAACTGCTGTCAGACTCCCAACAAATTCATCTCAGTCAAATCAATTATATGATTTCTTAACAAGACTGTAATAAAAGCTTGCCATGGAGACACTGCTTGTGCTGTGCAGGTATACACTTCTAGGGTTAAGGTGGTAACAAGATCTTTTAATAAACGATCTTCTCCAAACTTCCTATTCCTTACAGAATCTGTCACTGTTCCACTTCCTTTTGTTCTGAACAGTGGCAAAGTAAAGGAGAACCTTGTTCACGGCAAGCCATTACAGGTGTTACTGTGAAGGTTGTTGGACCCATTTCCTTGTGAAGAAGGCTTTGTTTGAGAGAGGAGTCACACACTGAAATATAATGGTGTGAAGTGACAAAAATTTAGTTATCTGTAAGAATTTGCACAGGATGGTATGAGGCAACACTGGCAGCAACAGGTCTGCCTGGGAGTAAGTCTTTAGGAAGTGTGGAAATTAAGTAAACTTTTATTATTATTTTAATGGGTTTTGTGACAGAATTCATTTGAAGATGCTTCATCCTCTTACTCTTCCATCTCCTTCCAAGATGGAAGGAGGCTTTCAGAAAGCTGCATAATTCCAGTTCTGTTTGGTTCTCTAGCACCATTGTCTCTCTTTTCATTCTTTCACATTTGAATTTGCTGCTTTTTGAAAAAAGGGAAGTTACAGTAACAGAATTGAAGACATCTGGCGGAAGACACAGCTCCTTATGCCAGGCTGCTTTTCAGGTCGTTTTATAAGAACTTCTGTAATATTTTTTTATATCTTTCAGCTGCCCGTACCACCTTTTTCTTACCCCATGAGTATGTAATTTTAACATGGACTCTTATCACTAATAAATCAGTTATTGTCAGCTGCTTGAAAATACTCTGAAAGTGCTAAAGATTTATCTGGACTGAATTTGACATGTTATTTCATGAAATTAAAGTATGTATCAGAAGTTTAGTGTGTGAAATCTATTCTTGGGATGTTGTTGTTCTACATCAGTGTGCATCTACATGATGCAGTGTTAAATGGCAAGCAACAAGAATCTTTTCCTGGGAAGGACTTGGCATTAGAACACCATTCGTGTTTACACTACCATGTGAAATGGCATGATGATATTTATGTAGAACTGTCTTGCAGTGTTTACATCTAACACCACTTATTAAAAGATGACCAACATTTTAGAGGTGACCCTTTTTTTTAATTTCCCATTATAAGACCCTCCTCTGCCTTGCTTACAGCTTTGATGGACTCTAATATTGTATTGAGTCACCAAGTATGTGTGTCTGACTGAATCATTTTGTAAAATTTCATCCAAGAAGGCTTAGTTACTTATGAGAATGTGACTAAGAAAAATATTTTCCCATATGAAAATATTGGTATTGTAGAATTCTTTTGTTGGGGTGAGGGGCTGTTTTTCTGTAAATATCCCATCTCTAGGGCAAACATGAGATTTTAGTAAGAGAGATGATGTTTCAGAAATGTGCCTGCTCATATCCTGGAAGAAATTCATCCAGTTTGGAGGTCTGAGGCTGGAACAATCTCAGTGAATTCTCAATGACTGACAATAAATGAGAGTAAAAGGACTGAGAGATGGATTTGATACAGAGTCTGTGAAAGAGTTGTGACTAACTGGGAAGAGGAACTAGGAGGGAATAATGCTCCACATGTTGGAGGGCTTTGCTTTCTGTTCAACCCATGGAATACAGTTTGGGACAGCAGGCTGGAGGGGGCACGGCTGCAGAAAAAGGAAGAATTGTTCTGTGGGTGAGGGAGCAGGATGCTGCTCTGAAGAAATGAAGTTTCTCCCTGCCTTTACCACAGGATTCGTCTGTTGTAAGGGAGATCACCTGGAGCAGAGTGGTCACCATGTGTGTGCTCCTTATTTATTGGGTGCCCTGCTTGATACCCACGAGGCTGAATTGCAGAATTCCTAAGTTCTCTGTTAAACCAATTTGAGATCCAAGGTATGCAAAATTAGGAGGTGCTTGCTTCAGATCCTTGTCTGTAAAAGTGGAGTGTTAGTACTCCCATACCTCATTAGGGTGCTGCAGAAATAAATTTGTTTCTTGACATGAGATGAAAGTACAGAAAAGGAAACTTAATAATTTTAAATTCAGAAGAATAAATAAAGGATGGGGTCAGACACTGCAAAGAAAACTAAATATTGAATAACTGCTCACTAATTGAGTAGCATCAAACTGTGTACTGAATAAATGAGGAATACAAGGGGGAAGTAGTTTTTTAATGTTTATTTAACCAATTATTTTATACAGATGTACAGGAAGGTTGAATTGAGTTTGGAGAAGTAATCTTCATTCTGACACCTCCTAATTTTTTGAGAGCATAATTTTGCAATCTTAATGTTGAAAAGTTTTTTTTCTGTGACTTGAATATACACAGACTTTTAAAATGTCATTATTGTTATTTAGCTAATTTATTTAAAGACAGTCCTGTTCTTTGAGATGGATGTGTGGGGTGAGCAGCACTTGCGTCAAAATTTGAGCGTGCGCCTTGTTGAATTAGGTTCTGGGGGAATGCAGAAGAGGGATTGAGATGTGCAGCCACACTTTTCCTCCTCGAAGCGCTTTACATAGCATGCCAAGCTCTGCAGCAGCTTTTCTGTAGTGTATCCTGAAAGGATTTGTAGTAGGTTCCTCAAAAGCCAGTTGTATGGAACTGCTTTCTATGAGTGTTTGAGCATTGTGCAGAGGAACACACCGGCTAATGCCCGTGTGAAAGGTGTGTAAGAGAAATTGGCCTGTTCTGCTGAATCATGATTAAGCTGTGCAGAAATTGGGTGTACAAATCTCCCAGGACTTGCGTGACTAATGATACCAATGGTAAATCACTGTGTTGCAGACCTAAGTGTTTCAGGAAAATGTCTTCATAAAGAAGAAATCTGAAGTGGGAGTGTATGAGGAAGAGATCTTTTACTTGAGGAAAGAAAAAAAAAATACAGGGGGGTGCTAATTCCAGAAAGTCTTGGGCTTCACTGAAATTTGAATTTTCCATAGTGTGTATTACAGCATCTTAGACAAACTTCATCACCAGATTCAGTTTTGCCATGTTTTTACGTGTATACACTTTCTATAGACTGCCTCAGAAAAATGAGGTTGGCTTTCTGGAGGGCGTGTTTTGTGTTTGATTAGTGAAGGAGGAAGCTGTTGTCTGTAGACTCGTGGCCTCACTTGCTAAAGAGTTTGTATGGTGGATGCAGGAAAAGATTGCAAGAAAAGAAGGAATTCATTGCATAGCGAAGACAGGACTCCAGGGTCATTGGGAGCCTGATGGTGTGCAGTGATTGTTCTGCCGAAGACTCAAAAGTTACGCTTTTAAAATTGGTGCAGATGACACGCTGGGTGAATTGATGACTCCCCGGGTACTGGGATCAGCAGTCTGAATACACTGAAGTTTCTGTTCATGGGCTAAGCTGCAAAGAAGAAAAAAGTGTATGGCCAAAAAAATGTTGACCTAAACCAGACTGTTTGATACTGTTTTATTCTTTTAAGTTAGAAATAAAGTTAGAAATGAAATGGTATTTTCCTGTTTCAGAAACACAAGTGTTAGGTTTTGAAAATACCAAAATCAAGTGCATGGATTTTTTATGTACTTTCTTGAAAAAGCCAGAATTCACAAAAACGTAAATTGTGACTCAGTTGTGTGTTGATGGCAAGAAGAGAAATCCTTTCTGGGTTTTGATATCTTTTTCACATAGCATCATGTGAAAATTTCATGCTGAGGTGTGCATCCCAGCCCTGTAATAACTTTTAAGCAGTAGGAAGCGATCGTGGGTGAATGCAGTTCCCTGGAGCCTGGCATATTCCAGAAGCCCAGGGCATAAATTACAACATCTAGCGATCCATAGGTTTCCAATTGCTGCATTTCCCCGTGATTGTCTCGCCAACCAATTAAATTCTTTTCCCATCTTGCTCTTTCCAAAAGCTGTAAACAATTAGAGTTTATACATGATAAAATAAATTAAAAGCAATTTACAAACATTTTTGGCCTTTCTGTGGCTTGGAAGAAGGGGAGGTCTCTTTCTGCTGTCTGAGATAAGAGATCCAGCTGCAAAAAACAGCGTGACTTGCATCTTCCTTTGGCCATGATACAGTTGAATGTTCTAGATGAGTGTGAAAAATGCCTAGAACTCTGATACAGTGGTGCATCTCTGGTATTTTTTGGGTGCTGTCAGAAGCAGAGGCAGAAACCTGTAGGACCTGCTTCTATGACAGGTTTATTGGAGTGTGACTCCAGGAGGTCGATCACAAGCACAATTCACTTGGCAGCTGCACTTTATCTCACTGACAAGCTGGAAAGGGTCAGACTCTTGGAAAGATGCCTGGTTAGAAGAGTAACAAGATGCTCCATACAGAGCCAGCTTTGTGAACTCTACTCTCTTTACATTGTAAGTTCTGTCCCAGCAGGCAGGGGAAATAGTTCTCAGGAAAGGCATTTTAGGTTCCACTGAAAATGGTATTGATAAGGTATAGGGGTGCATGCATTGGAATATGTTTGGTATCCCATCAAGACCATTTGCAAACAGTCTTTTGAATAGGTTTCGTGCCAGCTGTGTTAGAAAGGGACCGTTTGCTGAAATATTTCATTTTTGAAAGTACTAAAGAAACGCTTTCCCTAAATATTGATATACTGAAATTTATAGGTGTTGGATTCCCGATGGAAGCATTGCTTGAGGAGATAATGCACTATGAGAGTCAAAGTAAACCTTTTCTTTCTTTACCCGACAGGTTCCAATCCATCAAAATCTTAAAGAGCTCCTTGCCATCCGGACGGAGCTTCAGAAGAAGGTTGAAGATTTGCAGCGGGAAGCTGCTACACGATCCATTTCTTCCTCCTCTGATAGAGGTTCATCTCCTTCCCATTCAGCCACGCCAGTGCACACCTCTGTGTGATGTGTAACAAAAGCCATGTGAAAAAATTTGTCAGGTAATACAGAGAGGAGGGTGAAATGCTTTTCCCATCACAAAAGGATTGTGAGTGACTTGTAATTGCTATGATCTACATGCCTTACTTTGTGTCTGATACTATCATGATGAGGCCAAAAAGAGCTTCAATAGATGTGATGTGTTTTCTTGTTGGCAGTTCCCACATGTGTTTTACTGTTCTAGCTAAATCACCAATTGCAAAATTAAACTTTGTTTTGAGTAACTAACAATTTAACCATCCTAAAAAGGAATCCATCTGCCAAGCAGACAGAAAAATGCCTCTCACTGCCTAGGGTACCATGCCTGGTTGAGAGAATCAGATGAAATGCTGCATGATGCTTACACAGAACACAGAATGTTTTTCTGAATGGGAGCTCCCATATTTCACTTGGTAATATATATATTTTCTTTTTTTGCTAGAGCAATTTATTTTTTTTAGGTAATTAATGCACTTGGAAATTGATTTTAAAATAAATGTTTTCCAGTGTAGTCAGTTTTACATTTTGACTAAATATGCCATTAAAAGTGGATGAAGTTAAGCTGGATTTATCAAGTACACCACACTGACGTGTATGATGT
This sequence comes from Cariama cristata, assembly GCF_000690535.1. Classification (NCBI taxonomy): domain Eukaryota; kingdom Metazoa; phylum Chordata; class Aves; order Cariamiformes; family Cariamidae; genus Cariama; species Cariama cristata. The sequence continues at coordinate 38,595 of NW_009622713.1, forward strand.
AATATATTTGGTAAAGCATGTATTTTAGGTTTTTTAATGCCTTTTGTACAAGTTGAAATAAAGTCTTTTGACTGTTTAGCTTATTGTTCAGTTTCAGCCTCCTGAGTGAGGGGTAAACTTATTCATGTCAAGGTCTTGTACAAAGTAAAAGTTTGTTTTCTAGCAAATGGTAATATTTGGGGTTGGAATGATGCCCAGCTGTGTAAATTGTATAGTCTGTATAGGTCCACGTTTTGTTAAGCGTGTTTTGTTTTAAAGCGTACACACAAAATGCAAAGCTGTGTGCATTTATACACATATATATGTGATGTTAAACATATGCATACTCCTGTGGTTTAAGCTGTAAGTTCAGAAAATTGATCCTGCCTGTCCAAACTCTTTTAAAGACCTTAACTTGTAATGACTTTGTTTGACAAAGTTTTTAAATAATACGATCTTAATTGGTTTTCTTGAAATAAAGCCTCTTGGCTTTTTGTTTTTTAAATTGCTGCTAGCATTTTTTTTCTAGAAAGTGAATAATTTAACCGTGTTTTCATTTTAAATATACATTCCCAACATTCTTTCATTTCCCCCTCGAAATATTCGTATCAGAGAGGTAACATCCAACCTTTTAAAAAATTAGTGGTGGTCTTAGAAGGCCCAGAAATGGTGCATGCTGAAAATTTTCCCTGGATTGTTTTCCTTGCTGTGTTTCACGAGAATCTGGTTCTCCTTAGGGTATTTAAATACTGCAGCTCTGCTTTTTGACTCGTGCTTGTATTGCTCCAAGTTCTGCTGGTGGGGAATTAAGCCCTGTTCTTAAGAGCCGGTTGACTCTATATGCCGATTGTGGTTTTTACTGTCTGTGAGTATTTGTTTATTACTGCGCATTTGTTTTTAATATGTGATGGCGCTTTTCTGTTTCTCTGCATCCATATATGTAGTTAATGAGTAAGCCTGAGCACTTTTGCAAATTCAACTGAAAAGGCTAATGTTCTGTATCCAGTCTTAAGGTTTACTGTGCAGTGCAGGGTATTTCAACATGTCCTTTTTATTATAGTGAATGCTTTTTATAAGAGATACTCACCTACAAGAACAAAGTTTAGGAAGGCTTGCAATGTTGCATCTCTTCAGCAACATCAAGCTTTTTATAAATAGATGAAAGATGTTTCCCTGTAAAAATGGTTCTGCTGAACAGTATGCCAGCAGTAAATTGCCAAAATATGTTGAGCTGGTGTTGAATTAAACTCTTCCATACTTCGGATTTCCTTGACATTTTAACTGTATATTAAAGTAAAGCACATTATCTCTAAAATGCAGTGCTAAAGAAAATCTTTTGAAGTTTTTCTCTTTATTGGTGCTAATAATCACAACATTTCCTCTATAATTATTGTAAAAGTGATGACTGGATTAGCTTGGGCATTCTGAGATTTTTAAAGCTTAGATTTCTAGAGCTAAAATTCGGTTTTGCATAGAAGAATACCAGTTATTTCAACTGACTGGCTGTTTATCCACAAGTTTCAGCACAGCTCAGTGAGTCTTCTCTGATCTGCAGGGAGAGCACTGGGGGAGGGATCCTGCTGTTCCATGTGTAAGCACATGGATGTTTTTGTATGTGCTTAGCATGGCCATTTTCAAAGGATATATAGCTTGTATGTGCTAGTTAACGCGTAATTTTATATTGAAGAGGTGACTGTGTACTCAGTCTGCTTCCTGATAATCAGATTTTTTCCTCTTAACTACTAATTCAGTCATTATTTTTTATTTTTTAATAAGGTCTTAGTAACTGAATGAATGCGTTGAGGAAAGAGCAGAACCCTGTTCCCTGTCTGATGCACCTTGGACAGAACTGTTAACTTCTGATTCAAACGCTGGATCTTCTTTTGCTTTGGTTTTTAGTTTTGACTCTACTGAGTATAAAGGGACTGTGCAGACAGCAAGCAGTTAAATTTGACCTGTAGGATTTTCCTATTATCAATGACATGTCAGAGGGGGAACAACCTAAATCCAGTGCCCCAGAATGGGATGAAACCTTGGTAACCAACTGCAACATTTTTTGCTTGTAAAATAAGTTAAGTGAATCATCAACATCAGACACTTTGCCATTTTAGTCCTGTTTCAGAGCTGAATTACACTTTTTCCTCCTTTGTAGATAATTTTTTTGTTGTTTCATTAAAATGGAAGAAGGCTTTTAAAGCTGGTAAACACTCCTATCTGCCTGGTTGTGTCCCCTGCATAGGCAGCCTTCCTCTCAGGAAAGTTTATAGTTTAAACATGAAGTGCTTCATTTTTCTTATTTTCCAGGAAAAGCTGTACTAATTCACATGCTGTATGTAGCAACACCAAGAATGGCTGGTTCTCTAAAAGCTGGAAATAAGGAATCAACAGCTCCCATTCATGTGCATTGAGCCCCACAGCGGAGGAAGAAGTAAAATGGGCGATTTAGAGTATTCCCCAGGTGAATAATTTATGTTAAAAAGCAAAAAGGAATGTCCATTTGCTGAGAGATCACATCTGCTGAACTAAGTGGGTATCATATTAGAGATCTTTTCACTGCCAGATCTTGTGCAGTTGGGAAGAAAGAATTTTATTTCTACAAGAAATACGAGTCACAAGTAGCTAGTTTGAAATATAAACGACCTTTTTTGACTATGAGATTAAGCACTGCCTCGTTATACAAAGGGAAAAAGCTTAGTTTGTGCTGCATGGGAGATTCATCTACTGGGTGTGAAAAGCCAAATAAAAGTGCAGGAAACCTAGGGCCACGAAAAGGACCAAAAAGCAGCCGTGCTGAGTGCAGCCAGGGACATAGGGCACTATGTGGAGTTTAGTTGCTGGGTCACCTGAGCATGTGTGTGTGTGTGAGCAAATACTTCATTTTTACCATTAAATTAAAGTTTTCATAATGGTACTTGTTCTCTCACAAAGTCCAGTTTGTTTTGGTTTGTTTTTTTTTTTAAAAAAGTCTTCAGTGTAGCTATAGAAGAGGCGGTGTACAATAAAGATATAGCCCACCATTTGCAGTTTACTTCCAACATGAAAAAAAACCACAAAAAATCAAGTCTAAAATGCCTTACTAGTCAACTTTGTTTTATTTGGTGTTTTCCAATGGTAGTCAAATTCTGATTTTTGCCCCCATGATCCTCACATGCACATTAGCAAAATGAATCTTACTTTCTTACAATGTAACATTCAACCTTCATTTGGTATAGATCACTTCTGCATCAGCAAACAATATACCTTGCTTTTAAGTAAGGATTTCACTCCAAAGAAAGGATTCTCCAATTTCACAATACTGTTGTTTCTGAACTTCATTTGTTCTTAAACCTCCTTTGTTGTAGAAGCAGATTTTTAAAGACTTAGCCTGTTGACTCATCTTACTTTTTCAGAATTTGAAATGGTATTATGGACTAATTCCACTTTCATCACAACAAATGAGTAGTTAAGAATGACAATATAGCACTTTGTAAGAGTTCGTTAGTGGGGCTGCATGAAAATGACTGAGTTTATAGTGCCAAAAAATCTGAAATTCATGTCGAGTATTCTCAACTGAAGAATCTAAACCTAAGAAACTACTACAGTATTGCCCAATCTCAAATGAAGAAACTACTAAAGTATTGCCAAAGGAAAATGCAAGTAATTGATAGAAGAAACAACAGGAAAAAGAGCTAGTTAAATTCTTTCAATTCCCTGTTTTCTCTGTTTTGAGAAACCTTTTCTGAATCATTTTATTAAAAATAGCTTTAGTTAAGCTGAAGTGAAGTGTGATAAGAAAAAGACCTCACAGCACAGGTAGTACATAAACTCTCAGGACAGCTGTATATATAGTTTTTGGACTCATGAAAAAAAAAAATCCCAGTTTTCCAGTGTTTCATGGCCTTTTTTTATAAAGGATGATAAAGTTTGTACCATGTATATAGAACCTAAGTGCAGGATTTTTAAGAATTCCATATCCAGATTCAAAGAGAATAGATACTAATTAAATGAAAGTAGAGAGGTCAGTGCTGGGTCAGTTTTTTCAGAACTTGGATCACTACTAGGAAAATACACAGGAATCCTTTCAGTTGCTATAATGCCTAAAATATAGATGATGTATAAACTCCCTATTTATCAGAGACTGGTCTGACAGTTCAGATGGAGGAGACAGACTGCAATAAAAAACAATTTGAGCCTTTACTGACATTTGGCACATTAAGACTTTGACTTTGTCCAGTTTTGAAGAGAAGACCAAGTTCAATTTCTTTACTGCAATATTTGTCAATACTTTCCTATTTAAAATCCTAGAGAAAGAGATCATGAATTCTGTTAGAATAAATTTCTGAAAAAGTGTTCCCTTTCACTGTGCATTTATGGTTTTCCACATACCTAGAAATTACACGAAGGCGTAAGTATTCACCAAAGCCATAGAAAAGGCCTGGGGAAAGGAGCAAGTTCTGAGTTCTAAAAACTGAGTGATTTTGGTGAAACAGCTTTTTTTTAAAAAAAAACCACCCTGCAGTATTTGTGAATTAGACGTGTTTCTCCTATGTTCTAGTGTAAGAGTTTCCCAAAGGAGGGGTAGGTGCTATATTCTTTAAGCAACGCTGGACACTCCATTGCACTGCCCACTAGACAAACAGGGAGGGCACAGTAATAGAAATGCGATAAAACTGATGATCTGCATCTACAGAAAACATGGTCATCGGCAAAAGGAGGAACAGAATTACAGTCACTTGATCTAAGCTAGGAAAAGGGCTCCTGGTGATCGTCAATGCTATGTTGTAACTCTTCGTCTACAGTATCTTTCTAAAAACATTGTTCGTGCTACAGCTTTCAATTGTGTTTGGCTAAGACAGAAAAACAGGCGACGGTGCTCGGGAGTGGAGATAACACAAACGCAGCTGCATGGCTTCGTTGCCATCTGAACTCCTGCACGTGATGATCCGAATCCTGCAGACCACCTCCTCCATGAAAATCCTTCTCTGGGAGTAAGCAAACACAGCGTACATCCCATCTCTATTTCCTCTGCTTCCACTCTCTGAGCAGCCAATAAATATTTTTGTTTTCTAATCCAAACACATTCATAAAGCAAAGCAGCAATAGTTTGTAGCGGTATTGTTGTAGCCTAAGTGTTCTGAATACACGTGAGGCACCAAATATTCCTAGAACTCGTCTCCCTTATAAAACGCTGTAGCTGTTCTGCTAGGGCTAGTATAAGGCTTTAAAAATGCAAGTGTTAAAAAGAGCATAAAGAATTGTGCAGCTATTGCAAAATACTTAACCATGTTACTAGGCAATTTCATTTCAAATGGAGCTGTTAGGCAGCACTGTTCCTAGGCTGATTCACCTCCTGGCAAAGCCTTCTGTAAGTCGTGTCTACCTGAAAGCTGTGAATTTGTACATCAAACTGAAAGGCTTTTTTGAATACACATTCACAAGATAAGGGATTTGCAAAACAGTACAAAATGGACACATTTCAGGTTTATATATAAATAGTGAGTACCTGTTAAACCACATAAAGTAAATTTTCCTTCACTCGAGAGCATGCTTTTTAAGCAGTCATTGGTGTGGATAAATGTATCGGAAAGTGGCAATATCCACATTTTAGCAGTGATAAAAAAGGGCTGGGGAGGGACTAGAAACCTAAACACAAATTCTTGCAAGATAGTGAAGGTCAGGTCTTGATAGCGGTTCCGCAACGTTGAAGAAGGTTGCGTGAGCACTCGCGTGGGATTGGGGTGCTGTTGTGAGGGCAGCCCAGTGTCCTGCTGAGCACCGCTCGCAGCCTGATGCTTCCCAGAAAGCTGCAGGAACCCCACGCAGGACAGTGATGGAGGACCCATCCTCTCAGGAGATTCTGCCTTTTCTTAAAGTTAGTTGGTGACACAAAGGATGAAGCTTTATGTCCTCTTTCTGCCTCGAGTGCCAGGGAGTGCTCTCAATAGTTTCTGGTAAAAGGAGAAGGTGAGGGGCACTGCATCTCGCCAAGCTTGGCTTCTCCTGTGGTAGTGAGCATTACAGGTCTTAACAGATACCTACTTTGTTTATTATCTTTCAGGTTAAATCTGTAATTTGTTCTAGCGTGAATGAGAACTTAACTTGTCCTTGAAAGCATCCAAACACACAGAGTTTTCATTTTGGTGACAATGTAGGCATCTCGCGTCACACAGACAAACTGTATCGCTTGGCACCTTCAGTTCCATTCTGACCTCTAGCATAGCCAACCATTCAAATGGTATTTGCTAAAAGTGAACACCGCACACACTGCTATTGCCTGTATTAATGACTTGGCGTGAAAAATCAGGTCCTTTTATTTGGTTAGAAGCCCAGCACTGCGTGGTGGTGAAGGCTCCTCAACTCCTGGCTTCGGAGCAGGGACTCACCTGCCTCAGCCCGAGGCCCCACCCAAGGAGCTACCCATAGGCACTTCAATTTTAGGTGTAGCTACACTAAGGACTGCAGTCTACCCTCAGGAAATGTGCAGTTTTCATCACCGCCGTTGGAAGTGAAATGCCCACAGCTGATGGCAGAAGTTGGCTGGAGGTGCTTTACAAAGGGCTTTGAATGGTTTGCTTTGGATTGCTATTTACAGGCACTTCACTGTCCTCATACCTGTCTGCTCCTTGAAAAAGACCTTGTCCCTTAATTGAAAATTGACCACTACTGAAGCACCTTCTGTTGGTTTGCATACAACTGGACATCAAACCTACGATATTGCTTCAATGTAAACATATACCTCTTTACAAAAAATAAACACATACTAGCACTCTAACCCTAAAGCCTAGAGTAGTAAGAAGCCAGTTCAAGCCTAAGTACACATTAAATAGCTTTGGAGTCAAGTTAAATAAAAAGCTAAATTACAAGCACATAAGATCTCTGTTTGCTGCAGACTGATTCTTTTCTAGCCCCGGGTCATGCTTTACATCTTCGCACTGTCTTGTTTTGGTGGTTCTGCTGACTGTGTTTCCAGTACTGAATATTTAACTAGGGAGAAAGAAAAAAAAATCATGAACACAATAGCACATGATGGAATCAGAGCGCAAGCGACGGGTGCCCAGCACTAGCTGGTTGTGTGTGACATTGGAAAAAGCCCTTGCGGGAGCCTTGATTATCTGTCACTGAAAGAAGGATCATGCTTTTCTTGTATAAGACACTCTTGATGGCTGAAGACATGAAAGCTAAATATTAACTGCCATCGTTTGCAGCATGAGCTCCTTGGTCTCATACCATGGCTTTCCTCTGTGTGCAATAAAGGGGGAAAAAATCCCCTTTGTGGTGGATGGTTCACAAAAAGCTGCAGCATCACCTAAGTGATAGCTTCATCAAAGAGACACGGCAGCTCAGTACAGCATGAGGGACTTTCTTAAAGTCCCTCAGTAAAGCTGCTTTTGTGGCTGGATGCAGACAGGGTAAGGAATGCACGCTTCTCACCTTGGGGTTCCTCGCTTACGACAGCTTCCATGTTTTCTCCTTTCACATATTCCGTGTTAAGTCCCTCTGAGAAATAACAACACAGAGAGTGAGATGGGAGGGTAGAAAGTAAAAATTATTTGCTTTGATGCCTTCAAAGCTCTGGTAATGGGCCTATCTGCTGTAAAAGCTAAGATGCCTTTTTGCAACCCCCTCTGCATTAACAGCAGCATAGAAACCTCAGTAAACCATAAACAGTGCCGAGAAAGTGTTGCTGGATTTTAAGGTCATCACAGAGGCTTGCCTAGAAGGCACAGCTTCTAGCAGGAGCCCTTTTTTCTGAGTCTCTTGCTTCATCTTTATCATGCGAGGCGGCAAGGCTAATTACTGTGCTAAGGCACTCAGCTCGGAGAGGTGCACGGAGCAGGTACGTCTTCCGGACGGGACCGCGGTGCAGCAGGGGCTGCGTCTAAGCGTAGATGGATGGTATCATTCCCATTAAAAGCTTCAGTTATGCAGAGCTGCAAGAAGCAGTTTAAAGCAGGGCTGTGGTGATGAAGCAGGATCCCAGTGGGGTGTCAAATCCCGAATAAGTCCCTTAATTAAAGTTTGCAACAAGTGCAGGCCAGGCCAAGGTGCCAGCAGGAGGACATGCAAGGGGAAGGGGGTGGCACCGCTCACCCTGGTCCGGCTCAGAGCTGCAGAAGATTGAGTTAAGACTGCCCGGGGTGTGCGATGGACCTCAGTCATCCTCTACAGCTCCTCTAAAGGACCTCTTTGGAGAGAGGCAGAGATGGGAGTGCTGTGCTAACTGCTGCATCCCACTAGGGAGGGATCAGGGACGGGGAGGGGACCATGCTGGTTTGCGAAGGAAGGCTGAGACAATCCACGTTGCGGCCGTGCACTACACACTTTTTAAGCATCTGAACTTGTTTACACATGTAAACGCAGTGCAAAGCGTGGCAGGGACCTGCTGTGCCTCACCAGCAGGTTTTGAAAGGGCTCATTCGTATCTCACAGGGAAGGAGGGAGGCCGGGAACGGTGCTGGGCAGTGCAATGGGAGCCCTCGTACAGTGATGGGGCACCCGCGGCCTCCAAGATGCAGGAGCGAAGAAAAGTTTCTGCAACCAGCTAAAAAACCCCAGATAAACCCCCATGCCAGCGCAGACACTGCAGTCTGCAGCTGGCCAAGCCACGGAGCCAGGAGAGGAGCTGTCGGAGCGGCACCGGCAGCTCCGGCCGGGGCACAGCGAGCAGCTCAGGGCAGAGGGACAGCGGGAGGCTGAGCCCCAGCCCAGGGCACAGCTAGCGAGCGGGAGATGGGGTGGAACAAAAGAAAGCGGCATAAAGAATATTAGGCAGCGCTGTACACATCCTTCAGAGGAATCGGCAAATGCTCGTCAGGAAAGACTCAAAAACTAGAAATGGAGCTGCAGCCCCGCCACTGCAGAAGGATGGCTGGGCAAGGAAAAAAGCTGAGCCTGTTCCTCTGTGCTTCAAGCGAGTGGGCATTATACACCACTGCTGCCTCCCTCCAAGACATGTGTTTTGCTGGGATAACACCAAATGCAATTTATGTTTTTCAATAAAAAGCCACTTTTGCAGTGGCTGACGGCTCTTAGATTTCTGTCATGCGTTGCAATGCATCTAAGGCCTGACATTAGCCCAGCATGCCATGTCTGATGGCTTAAATTAATCCTCCTTTATAATTAACTTTAATTTCCTGCCGCCTTTCTGGGGCTTTGTGTCTCTCAGCTTCCCCTTCATCAAAGCCTTTACTCTTTTTTTTTAAATTATTTATTCTTGCCAAAATATCATTTAAGTGGGGGGAATATACAAGGGTGTTTCATTCCATCACATTCATTTGACTTTTCCTG
>NW_009622713.1:47851-52427 GCF_000690535.1 Cariama cristata
TTTACCAAAATGCTCCTGTTTGTGCCAGGCACGACTGGGAAAATAGCACGATTCTAGCAGAAATTTCCAACCCCGAACACCATTCCCCTAGAGCAAAGGAGACTTGCAGGTGATTTCATTTGATTAATTTAAAAAGAGCTTTTTCCAGCTGCTTGCAACCACCCCGTAACAGGCTGCAGGAGCCCACCACGGCCAGCCTGGTGCCATGGAGTGAGGCTGTCAGGACACCTCCTGCAATGCTTATGCCGAGCAACTTTATGGGGCAGCTCATGCAAAAGGTGCTTTCTGGGAATAGGAAGCTTTGCTGCTTAATTTGCACTTAATTGCAGCGATTGCTGCACACCTGCAGGAGGGTGGGTGGGTTTTACCACCCATGGCTGCCACAGTTGCAGGCGCTCGATGTGCTTCCTTCACCGCTGCTTGGTGAGTTTTTACCTCTTGCTGAGAGTTTGGGGGTTTTTTTTTGGTTGGTTTGTTATGGGGTGGGGTGGATTTTTTCCATATTTACCCTGTTTAGTGTTGCTGGTTTGGTCTTTGGCTGTGACTGTCTGTGGGTGTGTGTGAGGGGCTGTACACAGCCCCCCGGGTGGCAGTGGGTCCTGGGGTCATTGCTGCTGGTGGGTTCCTGCGTGTGCAACACCTCTTGGGGTGGGGGGCTCGATAACCCAGGGCTGGGGCTTTGCTGTGCCAGCTCCATGTCACTGGATGCCTGACACCCCCTCCTGTCTCCAGGCTGGAAAATGGCAGTGGGGTTCAGGGGGCAAATAGGTGGGTGCTTGCTCTGGGCCCCCGAGGTGCTCGGGGAGGTGAGGGGGACTTACGCTGGATGCTGAAGCAGAACTTCTTCTGCTGGTAGGAGATGTAGCTGGAGACGGCCCCGATGAGTGCCATGGCCAGGGCGCTGGCGATGCCGGCAATCGTCCCTGTCTCTGCTACTGTGCCTGTGGGGTGCAGAGAGCAAGGTGCTGTGTGGTGGGGACACACACACCATCCATCCCATCCTGTCCCCTCCCATCCCATCCCGCTGCTGACCTCGCGGCCACGGTGGTCCCTACCTCCGCCATAGTTGCTGTCGGTGCTGTCCCCGGCACCTGCAAGAGACACGAGCTTGTCAGTGGCCCAGTGCCCCTCTGCGCCCCCCGCCACCATGCTGGGCAGCCCGGGAGGGAGCGGGCACCCAGGAGAGGGGCAGCAGTGTGGCCCCAGGGGCACCCCTGGGCTGGGGGTGAGCACATGTCCCCGTGGGGCACAGTGTCCCTGCTGCCCCACACCTCTGCCTGGCTGCCCGGGGCAGCTCGTCGTCGTCACTTCTCGGAGGGGTCTGAAGCTGCTCCTCTCTCCCACCATGTCTGAGCTGGGAGAAGCAGCCACTCCTGCTGGAAGCTGCAGTCCTTACCGAGTCACTGAATTTATGGAAGGAGGTCACCATTGTATTAATGCCTCCGATGCGGTTTGTCCTTGCACGGAAATTCATTAAATGTTGATTGGGCTTGTGGTGTTCATCGCTTTACTCGACTGCTTTTAATATTTAATGCTGTGGATCCTCGCAAACGCACAGGCTTATCCGATCATCGCTGGTTTTCCTCCGTGTCTCAACCATTGGTGGTTGCTTGGTGGAAGGCAAATGAAGGCTTGTGCCCTCTGATAGCACAGGGACGGGCGTCTGTTTTCGAGGTGATAGGGGAGATGGGGGTCCCATCTGCCCTGGTGGCAGCTGGAGCTGCAGAGCCTCCGCGGGATCAAAAATAAGCACCTCCAACTGCTGGCACAAGGTGTGACCATGGAGGCCAAAAACTACGTGTTCCCCTGGCTCCACAGCCGAGACCCCTCTTCCCCGCACGTGTGCCCCCGTCGAGAAGGCGAGCATCGCTCTGCGCAAGGTGGTTTCTAGGAGTTTGGCTGATGCGGTCATTGTTGCCCAAGCTGCAACTGCTAAAGCACGTGAATGTACGTAGGTCACTGCTTACCTTTCTTCTTGTCTGGGCTGTAGCCGCCGTCCACAATGCTGGCCAGGTCGTCGTCTGAAAGTGCTTTAAAAATAACAGAAACAAACGGTGGTTGGCACCTGAAAGGAGACGCGGCCCCGCCGGGAGGTAAGGGCCGTGGGCTTCACAGCTGCTCCGCGGCAGCGGGGGGGCTCACCCTCCATAAAGCCAAATTCACCCGGCAAAACACCAAAGCCACCTTCCTGGGAGGGCAGATGCAGCCAGAGCTGCTTAGAAAACAACGTAACAGGAAGGAAAAATAGCGTGTGGCTTGCTTGGGATGACAAGGATCCCAAAACCGGAGTGCTTCTGGATGGGCAGGGCCTGGAAACGGGACTTCTGGGGGCTCCACCTGCAAGCATCGCGTACCCAGGGCGGGACCGGCCTCCCCCTGCTCCTGGGGAAATGTTTCTCTGCTGGGCAGATGGAGGCTGCTCTATTCATTTGCTTATTTTCTCTAAAAATCTCTGGCTATTTTGAAGAGCTGTGTGGGGCTTTCTGTGCAGCAGGGCCCAGAGCAGGGGTTTGCACGCCCATTTAAACCAGCAGCTCCCAGTCAGTTGGCTTCTCCATCCCCAGTGAGAACAGGGACCGGTCAATAAGCAGTTCTGCTGCTCCCACCATAACCAGATGTTAACAAAATGCTTAACCCCAAACTATTTTAGGCTCATAAAAGAGGTGATAACTGATTAAGTCTAGCTCGAAAGAAATAACCCTGCATCAAAATTTAAATACTACTGTTTTGTTGTTTTTTTACTGAAATGATGGATGTATTTACAAGTTCATGAAATGTTTTGGCTGCTCAGCCTCGGCTGGCAGTGGAGGAGGGAGGAAGGAGCGGTTTGTGCGTGCGGTGGCCATGCCGGGGACCGGTGTGCCCTTGCCCAGCCTCTGGGGAGCCCCTGGCAGTGCCAGCCCGGCCTGGGGTCCGGCAGGCAGGGAGCTGACTCGCCTCCTTCCCGCAGGGACAGAGCAGCTCCAATGGAAGAACTGAGCATCAGGGTATCTCGATACTGGTGAAAAAGTTGTCTCGGACATGGTTGTAATGGGAATGTTTAATTCGTGCAGGATAGGTGCAGAGAAAGAGGGGCTGGGAATCAGCAGCTGAATGAGCGGAGCTGTTGAACCCCTCAGCTCCGGTCCCAGAGGGAGCCTTGGGGCGCAGCAAAGCGCGTGATGGGAGAAGAGACCCAACACCGGGCCAGCAAAAGGCTCCTTCTCTGATGCTGTGCCTTGGGAAGGGATACTTCTGCCTTAACAGCCTGGAAGAGACTGCCTTATTCACCAGCTTACCACAAAAAACAGATTTATGGGCTTAGTAACGAGTGCACAAAGAAAAAAAAAAAACACAAACCCACCCTGACTACACCAGAACCTGGAGAGGTCCCAGGCAGTCCAGGGTGCAGCAATGCCGGGGGAACGCGTGTGCTGGTTTGTGACCGGTGCCACGTTCCAGCGGTTCAACGCCTCAACCTTTCCTGCAGGAGTCTGAAACCTCAACAAGCCCAGAACATCAAAGTGCAGACAAGTCACCTAATTAATACAATCTAATAAAATATCTGACTATTAATTACATGTGTGAGCAGGGTATACAGCCATCTCGACATCAATAAACTAGCCGTGTAAAGTCTGTTTTCTAGCTCAAGTGCTCAAGGGAACAATCCTTGCAGACAAATGATTCATTCACTGGAGTATTTTAGAGATGGAAAAAAAAATCTCCCAGCCCATAGCGTCTGTTATGCCAGGACTTAAGCCTGCTCTAGATTTATGTTTTGGCAATGACTGCGAACCCCAACAGCACATGCCCTCGGTTAAATAGCTGTCAGGTACGGCGACAAGGGGGAACTTAACACAATCACCGCAATTTAATGGGTCAGAAGAGACCCTGGGAAAGAAACCTGCAGACAGGCAACAGGTCATTAGGCAGAGCCCCTCTCTACCACAGACCGCTGAGGCAGGGGCTCCTTCCCTCCCCGGGCCCCGGAGGAAGGGGCTGCGCTGCCTGCGGAAACATTCCCCCCCCGGGCGGGCAGGGCAGGGGGGTGCTGGCTGTGGGCAGGAGCCTTGGACAAGGGAGCACCTTGCTTCCCCCCTCACCCCGTCGCTTGGCGGGGATGGTGTCTGGCAGTGAGAGCCCATTCCCGGGAGGGGCTGGGGAGGATCTCCTGTAGGTCCCGGGGGGACAACGTGGCTGGTGGGAAGCAGGATGGAGGGGGAGGTCAACGTACCTTCACCTGGCCTTACGTCTGGCCTCCCAGCATCTTTCCTGTCGTTCTTATCATCAAGGGCATCAGCCAAGTCAAAATCCATAGGATTCTTTGCTATAAAACAACACGGGGATTAGCAGTGCTGGCCACAGGCTGGGGAACTCTGCAATTAATTAATTAATCAAGGAAATGCTCAGCTTTGCCAGGGAAAAGTGCCGGTGAAAAAGATGAAGCCCCCAACACAAGCACCTCCCAGTTTCGCTACGCAGCATCATGGTAGATCTTCCAAATCCATCCCATTCTGTGCCCCTGCACCACTGTGGTGACAAATGTGTTCTTCCCGCAGAAACACTGTGGCTCGAGCACGAGGCAATCGGATAAACC
>NW_009622713.1:52460-52856 GCF_000690535.1 Cariama cristata
CCAGGGGCCCAGGCAGGGGAGGGAAGGGAGGCGGCCGTGCCGTGCCGGCTGGAGCAGCCTGCGACTTGGTTGCTTGGTGTTATTTCTCTCTGTGAACGGCCCAGTTGGTACCTTGAGTGGCCCGGCTCCGACACAGCAGCTGTTCCCTTCGCTAAACAGTGGCTAAAACCATGGCACGGAGCCAACCTGAGCTCCTCAGCCCTCCCGCCAGCTCGCACCTTAGTTTATTTCGATCCAAAATTGGTCTTTTTTTTTTTTCCCCCCTAAGCCTAGGAGTGCCTTTTGCCAAAACTCTGCCTGAGCAGGCAGCGAAGTGCACAGCGGACAGAGTGCCCTGTCCGGGCGTGCCGGTGGAGCTCGGCACGGCTCTGCTGTGCCACACCATGCCATGCCAGG
>NW_009622713.1:53000-61789 GCF_000690535.1 Cariama cristata
GTCTTGTGAACTAGAGGCTGGAAATACCAGGGTGAGGGGCAGTGCCGCCGTCACAACACATCCCAAAGCCTCTGCCAGCACCGGCAGTAGAGCCAGGGCAAAGTCACAGGAGCTGGGGAGCTCACGCTCACCTGGGTTATGCTTGGGGGGGGCCCTTGTAGTTTTTGGCTGCTTGGTTGTGGTGGTGCGGATGACATCCCAAAAGCTGTTGTCTGAAAGGAAGGGAAAAAAAAAAAAGAGACAAAAATGATGCTACCCTCTGAAACGTGAATTCGGACAAGGGCTGTGGGGGGGAACCCCTCCCTGCTCTGGTCTCTCCGCAGCTTCGGATGGCCCCCCCCCGCCAGTCAGTGCTCCAGGGATGCTCAAGCCCTCGGTGTGGGTGGTGGGTGCCTTTGTGGGGATCCCCCGCACCGGAGTACGTGTCAGAGGGGCTTGAGTTTGAGAAGAGGACAAGCAGGGCTGCCAGGAACATCCCCCCAAACATACTGCCAACGGGACGCACACTACTGCCCACTCACAAGAGCTCTGCCACAGCGAGGGCAGCCCCACGCCACCCCTGCCAGCTACTCACGGCACGCAGGAGCAGGACCAGGCGCTGCCAAAAAGATACTTAAGGATGTGGTACTTCGTTAGTGAAATCTCCCTCTTAACAACAGTGCTAACGGCTCCATCCTGGTTAAACTTTTACAAGTGCTGCTTGGTGAAGCCCCTCGAAACAGCTTTGGCAGGGGGGTGTGGGCAGCAGGGGAGGGAGGACGGTGAAATGCTGGTGCTGAGCCTCCTGGCACATCAGCGAGAGCCTGGAGCATCTCCTCTGCCAGCTCCGCTATGACAGCGGAGCAGAAGGAGGTGGTCACCTTTTAAAGTCACCTGTTGGTGGTCATCAAAACTTGCCAGAGCTCATCTGTCAACGCCCGATCCCAGCCTCCCGGCTGCCAGGATGGTTCTCAGTTACCTCGGGGAGCGTGTTCTCCCCAATCGGGGTGCAGGGAGCTCCTTGGTACCTGGCTTCCCCGGCCTGGGGAAAGGCTTCGGAGTCGGCTTGGCTGGTTTGGTGGTAGTCTCCAGAGGGGTATCAAAGTAATCAGCCAAATCAAAGCCTGTTGCAGGAGAGAAGGGATTGTTAAAACCCGTATCGTTTGTGGGGACAGTGCAAGGGCTTTTGACACGCATCCCCTGCGTGGCAGCTCAGTGGGTGCTGTGCAAGCAACATTGCACCATTGCCGGAGACCGTCAGTGCCCGTGTCAGCGTGGAGCTGAAAAGGGCATCCAGCTGCTCCGCCGCTCAATCGCAACCGTACTGCCAAGCCTTCGGATCAGCCTGGCTATCGTTTAACCTCCCCATCCAGGCTGTGGCTGCCGCCCGCCTCCAGCCTGAGCAACCCCAAAATAATGTGTTTGGTGGGGGGGAGGCCTGTCCGTGTCCTGCAGCATCTCCTGAGGGATGGTGCAGATGAGAAGGTGCTGTGGGGATCGAGCTGGTGGCTGGGACCCGCTCTGATCCCTGCACGGCCGCCGTGAGTGACCCTGCGCTGAGCAGAGCACACACGGGAGAGGGGCCAGGGCACAGGAACTCGCCGCAGGAGCCCCTCGGAGCCATCACTCATCCTAAAAGCACTCCCTGGGGAAGAAGAAACTTGCCGAGACAAAGCCGCAGCCTCGGCATACGTCCATTTCCCGGGGAAAAGTTTATTGGATCAAATGGCCTCTCGCTCGGGCTGCGCTCCAAACACCAAAGCCCTGCACTGCTTCTGGCACTTGGCTTTTCTTGTCCCTAGAAAAGACCACAGCAGCCAAGGAGCTGGACAGTTGGATTTGCTTACATTTGTGCCAAGATTGTCATGCAGGGACGAGCAGATTCACTTCTGAGCGCTTCCCCACTGCAGTTTATTTCAGGCTCCTCTGGTGGGGTTGAGCAACCCTCGGCTCTTGTGACCGCACTATATTTAAGCAGGCATGTTTGGCCAGAACGGAGCCAGAGGAGCTGCCGGCGATGAAACTCAGATGAATTTAAGGGATCTTCCTCAAATGGGGCAGATGTTGTGGAGCCAGCCAGCCAGCACATCTGACGGCCACAAACAGTCGGAGAGACATTCTTCCCTGGGTGGGGGAATGCCACCAGGCTGGGCCTTTCTGTGGAGGTCAGGGATATCTTGGAGTAAAAAAAGAAGGAAAATATCCTCTGGGCTCCCTCCTAGAAGGAAAGCTAGCAGGTGCCATGCAGCCAGAAACAAAAGTGCTTGTGTAGCTGAGCAGTGATTTGTGTCTTTTCCATTAGGATACTGCAAAGTGTGCAAAATTCAGCCTTGGCCGTAAATGCTCCACTGCCACTTGCCTTCAGCATGGACAGAAATATCAATACTGCATTTACTTTGGCCGTACGGGAGGAGTGCATGTATGCAGGTCGGCACCAGCTTTCTTACGGGCATGCGAAGGTGTCCCAAATCCTCTGCTTAGGCAGCAGCCCCCAGCCACACACACACAGCCCCCGGGGGGACTCACACGGTTCAAATCCCAGTGGGAAGCAAACCCCACGCTGTGCTTAAATGTTACACACGCAAAAAGGTCTCACCTGTCCCACCTGCCGGCTTCTTGGGGCCCTTCGGAGTGGCTGTGACAAAACAGACGGGGAGGAAAATGTTAGTCATGGGCATCATCAAAAATGTGTCACTTCTGGATTGAGAATAAATGGCAAAGATTTCATCATGAGCTTTCCAGCTGACCATCGTTGGTCTGCATGTGTCAACTCGGAGCCCAGAAACCCCCACGCAGACGGTGCGTGGCCCCAGGGATCGGGACTGCCTGTGTGCAAGGGCGAGCGGCGGATTCAGCCCCACGCAGGATTGAGCCCAGAGCTCTGCGGGGCTCAGCTGCCTCGGGGGCCCAACGCTGCCTCCGTGCAGGCCGAGCAGAAAGTGGAGAGCTGTAATAAACTGCTCCGAATTTAAGACTCCTGGAGACAGCAGCAAACAGAGCAAGGACAGATACCGTACAGAACAGCGTGGAAAACAAGAGTAAGCTGCCAATGTTTTATTGTCCTCTGCCCGGTCAGTTAGTTAAATGACAGACAATTTCCACAGCTGCATCACATGTGGGGGGGTCCCCATCAGCTGGAGGAATTTTGGTGACACCCCAATGCTCAGATCTCAGCTCCCTTGGCCACTCCTGGGCTAAAGCCTTTGGGGGGATTGATTATTTATTTTTTTCACCTCTTGTAAACGACTATCTATTAATAGTGGCTAGCATTACCAAGTATATGAATAAATGATGAGCAAGAGTTGTGGCTGCTCTATTCCCATTAATTTCCATTTGCGCTTCTGAATACCGGAGTGCTTCTGCTGGGCTTCATTTCCAGTGTGCCAGTACGGTTTGATGTGACCCAACCCCAGACCCTTCGTTTGCCTTTATTCCGGGGCTGATGCGATGAAGTCCAGAGTGGGATGCAGCAGTTGGGGAGGCTGCAGGGACAGCACTGCTTCTTCTCCCCGCTCACAGCTGGGACTCCAGCCCAGGGAAACGCTGCTTTCCCTCCGCACGAAGTGGCCATTAGGTGTTTCTAACTGGGTCTCCCCATATACCGTATTAAAGGGCTTGCCAAATCCTAGACAAGATCACCCACACCTGTGATCAAGTCTGGTACCTCATGGTCTATCCTATCCTCCTCCGGCTGAACCCGGTGTGCCGCAGGAGAGATGCACAGACCATCCTGACTCTTTATTCCATGTAAACTCCCAACGTAACATAGCACAAGTGTCTGTGTGTTGTTAGACTATAAAGTAAGAGGTTTCAAACCCTGTTACAGCTTTCACTTAAACACCTGTAGGTGTATTTTGATCACAGAGGCTGGCATTGCTCGCAGAGTGCTCCCTGGGTGCTGGGTCTGGGGACGGTCACCATGAACCGCATGGGAAGGGATGGGCAGCGAGGAGTCCTGAGCACTGGCGTTTGCAACTCTGCCATGGCATCTCCATGGCCTGGCAGCAAAGGGGAACCAGCAACACGTCTGAGTGCAGATCACTCTTGGGCTCAGCCCACTTTTGGGCTCAGCCCTTGGCGCTGGGGAAGGTGTGCACCATGCCCCGGAGAGGGAGACGAGCCTCCAGCCATCAGCTGCTGTGCTGGCAGTTAGGTTATATCTTTTGGGTGTAAAATGAGAGCTGCTCTCCTAAATTTCCTCCCCTCAGGGTGATGCAAAGCCCCTGCCAGCCCCCTGACCTCGCCGCTGCTTCTGCCAGGCCCGAGGCTGAGCTCTGCCAGTCGCTGCTGTCCCCTCAGTGTCACAGCCCGGTCATAAAAATTATATATTTCAAAGCCAAATATTAAGTATCAGCAAGGCATCCCCTTCAGAAATGAGATTCCTTTGACTGACGAGCTACAGTTGTAATTAAGCGAAGCAATGCAGCAACCCAACGCACTGTTTGCTCTCCCCGGGCACCACGTTGCAGCTGGATGAGGGAAGGACCCGGCGCTGCCCCTGCCCGGCCGGGCTCAGCAGGTTGCCCTCACCAGCTGGAGTAGTTAATGCATGAGCTTCCAGGCAAAGAGAGTCACGTTTGATGGTCGGTGTTACTAACGAATGCGAGGAAGCCAAAAAGACGTGTTCAGTGTTGTTGCTACGTCAAAGCACTGGTATGCCTCTGTGGTTTGCCCACCGCAATCAGAAAGCGAAGGGCACGTGGTCAGCAACCAACTTCTCTAGGACCATCCCCAGTCCCACCCGTTGGCCAGCCCGGACACTGCGTCTTCCTGGGTAGCCCATATCCTCCACCATCCTCCCACCAGCATCAGATCCCAAAGAACAAATTGCATCATCTAACATCTATTTTTTTTCTCCTCTTTAAAAGAATAAATAAATGTGACTTACGTTGCTTGGTGCTGAGGTCATACAGGGCATCTTCTAGGCTGAATTCACGTGGGTCATCCCCGTGACCTGGAGATAAAGAATCAGCACTGGTTGTACTCACTCTGCACAAAGTAAACCGCCTTTAAATACAGCATGCTAGACTCGTTTGCTCAAATTGCTTTAGGTTTTTGCTGTTTTTTCCCAAGCCTGACCCATCATCGGCAAAGAGGAAGACATCAGCCTCCTCCGAATGCTGTGACTGTTAAATTGCAGAGCAGTCATCTCTGGATTTTCCATTTGTCTGCCCTAATGGATGCGGTATAAAAACACATGCTATGCTTAAATTTGTCAAGGCGAGCCTACCAATTCATCCCTCGACCTGCCACTCATCTGTGGCTATGCTCACAATTACACGTTTGCTAAACACCATGAAAACATTGGGACAGAGCAGACAAATTAGGTGAAAAACAAAAAAAGCCCTATGCACCTCTTCTTCACAAGTGCCTTCCAACATCAAAGGCTTCATATGAAAACGCTGCTGCTGGCTGCCAAGCACAACTTAGCATTTCTTTCAGAGACCGCCTGCATCGTTCTGCCTTGGTAATGCAAACCAGGACGCAACCCCCATCCCAGGGATACACCTGACAGGCACAGGCAGATTTTGTTGTTAGAGATGCCTCACCACAACTCCAGTCACTTTATAATATCCCAGGGATAACTTGGTGCTACGCCGTGTTCTCCTGCGATAGGGCCAGCTAATCCTTCCTTTCTCTGTCTTTTTTTTGCATCGCGTTAATTACTGTTGACTTACCCTAGTTCTGAATGTATTTGTCTTGATAAATTCATGCTTTTACATCTCAGAGCATGCTGAGTAATTAATATCCTTTGGGTTTGCTAAGTACTGCAGCACTGCAAGAGAACATTAAAATGGCTTTCCTCTTATTCCTACTGCTAAATGGATTTAGCTATTGCCACCTGAGCTCCAGCATGCTTCATGAATAAATTTAAAGCTTTACTGACAAGGACAATAACAATGGGAAGGCACCAGTCCATCAGAAAGCAGGTATCAGCATTTCGGTGAAAAACTTCTACCAAGAGCGGTCACTAAGTACTGCAACACCTCCAGCTCCGGTTTCACTTACTCACACATCACATCTCGTTTTGTCTGCCGTCTATTTAAATGTACGCTCAGCAAACCGGAGGGTGATTTAAATGCCGGGTCTATGGCTGGAAAGTTGCTATGGGCTTCTCTCCCCTGGCAAAGCACTTGGCGTTAAGCTGCTGCTGGGGCTGTGTAAGTAATGTACGTCCCAGGCCATGGCTGCGTTTGTCATCGAGGTGAAGGATGCCAACGCTTCCCCTGTGAGCCCGGAGGAACGGCCGGCAGCGGGCGATGCCCTGTTGCAGGTGGAGCCCGGTTACCACTGTGTGAAATCCATGGAGCGGGGCTTGCAGACGAGCCCCTTGCTCAGCACAGCAGCGTGGCAGGGCCGTGCTTGGCACCCTCAGCCTCCCCGCACACCCCCCTGCTCCCTCGACGAAATATTTGCCTCTTGGGCCTTATTGCTGGTGAAATATTGGCACCGTGAGACAGGTGATGCTCTCCCGCTCTGATAGCCCAGAGGAAGCTGCAGGGTTATCAAGTGGTCTGTTGGTGCAAAGGAGCAAAATAAGGAACATGCAATACCATCCACGGTGCCGAAAAAACACCCTCCCAGCTCTAGTACTTGCATGGGGTGCTGCCGAACCACCAGCACGTCCCTGCTGAGAGCCCACAAGCTCATTACTGCTGTGGCCGACTGTCCTAAGCTTGCTACTCCGGCAATTTCATGTAGGTTCCCTTTCCCAGCATGGCTTTTTCCCCAGCCTTTACTGGATTTTCAGGAACTGGCAGGGCTTCATCATTCTTGTCTTTTGATTTTAAACTGTGTTTAAAAAGAGGTGGAAGGGGAAAACCGTGGCGCGTCTCTGGCAGGATGAGAAGTGCTACAAACCCAGCTGGGGGAAATGTGCCGTCACTGCGTTTCATTTCAGTTCCCCCTGCCTCTGCGGTGGGCAGGGCGAGCTGGCAGGAGGGACGTGGTGGCAGCACCAAGACTCACATCGGTATGCCAGGAGCCATCCCTTCCCTCTCCTCCTGCCCCGCTCCGTGATTAAGTAAATGTTAAGGGCGCTGATTTGCTGCACGCCGAGCCCCGCTGTCACTGCGTCCTCCCTGGGCTTCACCTTTGATGTAGGAGCCCAAATACAAAGTGAGGGGGAGCGGGCAGCCGTGGGGGTGCTTGCACCTCGCCCCTTCTTCTGCTGAAGGGCCATGGGGGTCGTGGAGCTGCAGAGAGACACCCCCCTGGCAGGGCTGCGGGCTCTGCAGGGAATCTGAGTGCCCCAAAAAATGGGCTCCCTCCTGCCTGGCTTTGGGGGGCTCACCAGACCTGCCCCGGCTGAGCAGCACTCACACCATCCTGGGTTTGCTGACAGCTCCCCTTGGCATCTCTCCCCACAGGACAAGAGAGTGGCCATTGCAAAATCTCTCTCCAAAGAGCCACCTGGCAGAGGAGTGGGTCCAGAGGGATGGAAGGCACTCAGGGTCCTCCATCCTCCCGGGCTGATGTAAAACTGCAACCGCCAACGTCTCCTGGGCTGCAGGTGCATCCTGGGGGAATCCCCCCCGCCGGGGAGAGGCGTGCGTGCAGCCCCTCTCAAGGTCAGGAAAACTGTCCACACACCGAATCAGCCCGTAAAACCTTCCCTAGGCGCTGCAGCGCTTGGCACAGCTCGTTTCCCAGGGCTTTCCCACCGCCGCCCACGGCAAACCAAGATCCTTTTCCAGGGCAATTTAAACCCAGGAATCCCCTAGGTGTTGGCAAGGATTAATAATAGATTGCCAGTTAATTGAAGCTAACATCTTTACTTCATGCAAAGGGTGTTATAGAGACGTATTACACCTTTTACGGATCAATAACCGAGCGCTGCTGTCAAAGGCATGCAAACTCGCCTGCTCGCGCCAACAGATAAGAGCTGAACGTTCTCCTTGTTCTTTTGCTCTGTTATTAACTGGTAACAAACCCGGCTCTTTGCAGCCAGACACTTAAAACCCAACCAGCACTTGGTACGTGTGTTTACCTTGCAGAGACTGCTTTTTGGGAGGCAGCGCTGCTGCTCCCTGCACGGTCTTGAGCAAATCCCTTTGCTCCTGGGGTCCCGGTCCCAGCCCACAATCACCGGAGGAGTGGGTCTCCTGGGTTCCCAAAGCCCATCCTCTGATGGGAACCCACGCACAGCACGGAGTATTTTTATAGTAAGGGTTTATACTCTCTGGGAGAAGCTGGGGCACGTTCCTCCATGCTGGGGCTCACAAGCAACCCGCTGCTGAGTTGCAGAGGTGTTTGTCTGTAATGACAGGCATTAAACCCATCCTCAGGGTCGTGCATACCCTGATGTTTCACCTCCCCTGTGGGACGTACCCAAGCTGCCTGCGACCTGTTACAGGACTATAAAACCACTGATATGCAAAATCATCCTCCGCTGGTTGCTCGGTGTTGGGGAGCAGTATAGGATCTTCACCAGGGTTGATGACTAGGCTAGTTTGGGGGTTTTTTCCCTACCCTTGCACTGGGTCCTTGGAAGAACTCTTGTCTCTAGCTGCTGGGAGAAAACACCCATCCCACACGGGAGGCGATTCAAGGCCTGCGTGCTGGCTGGCCCAGGGCACTGGAGCATCCGCAGGACTGCAGGTCTATGGCAGGGGCTGGGAAATGGGCAAACGAGACGTGTTTTCCGTATTTTTCTTTAATATGACAATCAAAAGAAACCAAGCTGGGATATCTCGTGGTACCTAATACGAATCCCCCAACGCCAGAGCGGGGAGGTGGGGGGACCCCAAGGCTGCAGCTGTGCCGGGTGGAAGCCGGAGAACAGAGGTGGGAGGTATGGCCGAGTACCG
>NW_009622713.1:61820-64812 GCF_000690535.1 Cariama cristata
GAGGTGAGAGTTATGGCCGAGCACCGCCGGCTCCCCCGCCTCTCGCCAACTCCCCTTGCCTTGCCAGGGGTATTTTTAATCAGAGCTAGCTGCTCTTTGAAGGTAGAAGGGGTTTGTGCCTTAATGTATTCTCTCCTCATTATTTTCTGTAGCAGGCAGCTCAAATGTGCAATTGTACTCGTCAGCTTTTTAGTTTTTACAATTATATATATATTCTAATTAAGCTCCACTGTTTGACAAAGCTTGAATTACAGTATCATAATTCACACCCAGTATATTGCTAGGCCGTCTGCAGCACTCGGAGTGAGGTGTATTCCATTTTTAGTGCCAGCCCACGGATCTCTTTGTGCAATACATATGTGTTTAGCTTCCCTGGGAATTGAGAGCCCGCGACGGTACAAGATTGACAGCCCGGGAGATTACGGGAGAATGCAAAGCAGGTACAAGGGCAGTGGAAAGTAATTCCAACTGCCTGACTTTCATGCATCTACCTTAGGAGCGACGCGGCGGGCAGCGGCTGGGAGAGCAGGAGGAAAGTGCGTGCCGAGGTAACCGAAAGCACCAAGGTCTCCCCAGTGACCAACCTCGTCTTTTTGGCTCTGAGTTACGGTGTCGGCACATGCAAATGGTTCCCTGTGCAGGGCACCCATGGCTGTGCTGGCACCTCTGGGCAGGTGCTGGGGATGGAGGCGTTTTGGGTGCAGAGCCGTGTCACGCTGCTGGGCTGCATCCTCGCAGCGGCATTTTTCCAGCAAAGATACAGCCCCGAAGGTCTGTGGGGAGCAAATGGCTGCTCCTCTGCGGGTGCAGGTCTGCTCTGCAGCAGCTGGGGTTCCTCCAGCAGCACCGGGGATCCCCAGGGACCTCTCCTGGAGCAGCTGACAGCACGCTGCCGCCGGCCAGAGCAGCAATCCTGGTCAGTACAGACCAGAGCTTCAGACTCACCAATGCTCTCCACCACCACTGCCTGGGCACCGGCCCCAGCCGCCTGCCAAACGCGTGGGAACTTTACTTGCAATTGCCAAGTTGCTTGCAAAGGTCGAGTTCTTGTGCTAAGACCAAAGCAGAGTTCTATGTGCGTAGGGAGAGCAGAGCTCCTCGGAGTTGGGACATTACAGATGCTCTCGGAGCAGCGCTGGCGGGCCAGGCGGGTAAGGACAGCTTCATTGCAGCTGGACTTCTCTCTAGAGAGGTGCCCAGGCTGTCTCCTGAGCACAGACCTCCTCCTGGAGTTAGTTCTGCCTTGAAAAGCAGACGCTGAACTTCCTCCGGCTCCTCGGCCGCTGCCAGGGAAGACAGACTGCCCATGGACATGCCCCTGCACGAACATCCCTGTCGGCAGCCCGCCGGGGCAAGGAGAAGCAGGGCTCTGCTGGGAAGCGAAGATGGGGAGAAACTCAGCCCCCTGTACCCGCCGCAGCAGCGGGACCGACGGCTGATGCCAGGGGTTCATCGTCCTGGTCCGCGGCACAGCCAGGTGAGAGCGGCAGGACACAGCCCCCCGGCTGGGATGGCCCCTGCTCCTCGTGGGGGACGAGGTAACGCTGCTGTCCTCATTCTCCATTCCCAGCGAAACATTTTGATTTCTAGAAGTACTAATCAAAATCACTCTTGATTATGGCAAAAACAACCTCTGCTGAATTTTTTTTTTATGCAATTAACAAGGGTATATGGTAATTCCAAGCAATCTTGCTCTTGAGATTAAAGGAAAGCCTGCCAGGAAGCACATGAATAAAGCTTTAAGATGAGAATTTGCATAATGAAGACTTTCTCTTTGTGGATGGACTAATGGTGGTTACGTTTGAAACCTATTAATGAAAATGCCTAAAAGCCTCTGCTACAGCCATTGCACTGCCGCCGTGACCCACGCAGGCTCCATCACCCCCGCTGCCCTCCATACTGCCGGATCCCCGCCGAGAACCTCAGCTCCACAACACCCCCAGTTTTGTCTTCTCCTTGGGCCGCCTGAGCGAGCGGCGGGGCGAGCTGGGCCAGTGCGGACGTGCCGGATGGGGCAGGATGGGCAGCGTGGCCCTCGCACAAGCACTGCTGTCTGCAGCTCAGGGCAACGCACCTCGTTTGGGGTTTTTAAGCCACAGGATAATTCTGTGTTTCTGTGTGCTGGGGCAGCCGGACGAGAAGCAGATGTCTGTTGCAATTCCATTTCAAGGCTTACTAGGAACAATTTAAATTATTCAGCAGCAGCACCTGATATGACCAGAACCCAGCAAGAGTGATGGAGGTGGCAAGGAAAATGTAACCAGCAAAACCAGCCTGCATCTGGTGGTCTCCAGGCTCCTTCTCAGCACCACAATGTGGGGCCGGGCCAGAAAGGCCACTGTCAGGAGAAGGCAAGCCCTCGCTGGGAGCTGCCCTGCCAGGCACTGAACGTTTGAGGGACAGCGGTGCCCATCTGCCCTGCGCCATGCCAAAGGCTGCCCAAAGGTCCGAACGCATCTTGTCCCCATCTTGGGTGGAAGGACAGACCTCCAGGTTGCTCCCAAAGCACCCGAAGAAGCAGTGCTGCCCTACACACCCTGCCGTGTCCCACAGCCCCAGGGAGGGTTGGCCCCCACTGCTGCCCGGGGAGCTGCCAGCAGGTCATTCTCTGCAGAGACCAGACAAAAAACACATCAGGGAGGAGTTTCTCATCTGCTGTCATCTCACATAGTCTTTCTCACTCCTCCACAGCAAGATTTAAAACCCCGGAGGGAAGCGCCCTCGTCTTCTCTTTCCCAACAGCTGCATCTGGTAACTGGCTCGTAGAGAGCCCGTGGTATTTACCAAGTCTGCCTGTACAGAGGCTGCATGGAAACCTTGAAAGCTGAGGGCTAAGGACAGGTGCTGGCCTCTTCCTCCTGAATTTTGGCGTGTGAGAAGAGTCCCTGCTCCAGACCTGTCTGCAGGAGGATGAGCTTTGCCACCAGGCTGCTCTTCCTCCGACACTGTCCTTGGAGCAATGGCAGCTCCCACCACCAAACCCACCGGCCTC
>NW_009622713.1:65271-66035 GCF_000690535.1 Cariama cristata
ATCAAATCTAGCAGCCTCCATCACCAAATCCACCCAGCCTCCATCACCAAACCCACCCAGCCTTCATCACCAAACCCACCAGCCTCCATCACCAAACCCACTCAGCCTTCATCACCAAACCCACCAGCCTCCATCACCAAACCCTCCCAGCCTTCATCACCAAACCCACCAGCCTCCACGACCACCCAGTCAGCTCCCGAAGGGGCAGAAAGCCCCCTCAAATCCAGGGGCATTTCTTCATGCTAGACTCTCATCCCAACTTTCTCCTTCTTCCCAATGTTTCTCTTTCACCTGCTTTCAGTCTCACCAACTCAAACCAGTGGTAATTACTGTATTTCCACATTTTATTAAAAAAATGAGATGAGAAAGGCTATTAGCAGAGCGGGAGAAGGGGTGTTCGGTTGCTGCCAGTTGATTCTGCTTTTCAAACCAGCGTGGAGCTGCCAGCTCGGAGGCTCCAGGAGCGTGGCAAAAAGGTCTTTCTCCACATGCATGGGGACTGAGATGTGAAGAAGCAAATTTGCTGTTGGAGGGAAACAAAGTGTTTCCACTCGTTTCATTGCTCTGCCGGTGTCAGTGTTAGCACGTTGCCGTGTTAAAGCTGCGAGAGGGAGGGGGCTGCCAGCGCCAGCTGGCCCCGAGACACCGCAGCTCTGCTAGAGACGGCCTAATCCTGGGGGTGACGTACCGAGTGCCCATGGGCAGCCACACAACTTCTGTTTCGAGGGGGTGACCCCAGCCCAGCACCGCACACAAGGCAGGCG
>NW_009622713.1:66086-75627 GCF_000690535.1 Cariama cristata
GGTTGTACGGGCGGGGGGGCCACGGGGGAGCCCCGGTGCCTGGAGCTCCATCCTGTCCCTGCGAGCTGGCGGGGTGCTGGCTGCAGCCCCCCTGCTTGTGGCACTGCAAAGGGCCAGGGAGTCTCCTTTAATCAATTCCCACCCCCCTCTTTGGGCACAACCCCAAGGAGAAGCAGGGCTGCACAGTGCTGTGAACTACATCCCCCTCAGCGGCAAGCCCTGTGCAGGGGCTGCCGAGGGCTTGATCTGCTGAATGAAAGCGCCTGGCTCCCGGGAGGCTGCAAAGCCTCAGGCTGGGCTGGAGCCCTCAGTTCTGCAGGAGACAAGCAGCTCCCTGACCGGGTCGTGCACCCCAGGCTCCCCAAAAGCATTGGCCAGAGCGGTACCCCCCACCACGGACAGACACCACCTCCTGGTGCTGGCAGCAACCCCGACAGCTCGGCGTGAAAAGCAAAGCCCTGTCAAGGGCAGTGCTACCAGAGCTAGGAAAGACTTTGCATGGGGTTTTCCCATGGGATGCCTTGGACCAGTGGCTGCTGCCCAGGTCCGCCCCATGTCTGGCTCCACAGCATGGTCCTCTCTCTGATCCCATGTGAAACAAATGTTTCACAAGGTCTTCTTCCACCTCAGCATGGTCGGAAAGTGGGTAGCCCTGTTCAGGCAATACAAGATGCCAACCAAAACGGTTTTCTTTAGTATCAGCACTCAAAGCTTTCAAGGTTTCCAAGGCTCTTTGACATCTCTGCATGTAAAGCAGGTCACGTTTTCTAAGCAACTTTAATAAGATAATTGTTCTTTGAGGTTTGTGTCAAAGAGGTCTCTGCCACAGCATTGCCAAAACCTGCTTTCAATTAGTCCCAGATGACTCGCATTGGGAGCAAAAGGCTGGAAGGTTTTGAGCACAAGTATTTAAGGCTCCTCCCTTTCTGGGGAGTGCCTGAGTCCAGCTGTACTTGTGGTGAGGATGGGGTAATGCTCAGCTTTCTGTGCCTGGGCTGGTTACAGGGGCATTGTGGCCAAGGGCTACCGAGGGCAGGAGCAGCTCAGCCTGTCCCAGCCCTCCCAGGAGCTCTGCTGCTGAGCTGAGAAAGGAAATCTCTGACCCTCCCTGGGACAATGCTCCAGGTGACCCTCCATAATTCAAAGGTGAGTCTGATGGGAAAGGGAGCTGTTTCTTCTTTTCACTCCTTTGCTGTTTGTGTGTGGGTTTTTTTTTAAGGAAGAATGATTTATTATACCTAAAGGGGCAAAGCATGTAGACAGCATCATTTTTTTTTTTTATTCCCAGACCCCAACAACTTTTGCAAATGGCAGAAGGGAAATCAGCACTGACTCCGCTGCACAAGTTAAGGAATGGTTAAAGGTGACTTTCTCGGGTCATGGAATAACCAACAGTGTCATCCTTGTTCCCCTCCAGATGCACTGTGCAAGGGTCCTCTGGAGAACTGGATTAGTGTTTCTGCAGCAAGGGAAGGGTGATGTGGGGGTGCTGTGACCCCACTCCTGGGCAGGTGCCAGCCTGGTTTCCCTGCAGTGGAAGGCAGCCGGCCATGGGCCAAGAGCCAGCCCTGCCAGGGAAAGGGAAAGGCAGGCCGGGAGCAGGAGGCAGGATCTGAGCTGAAGCTGCCTGGGGAGCAGCCTTGGTACCACCAGGGTCCAGGTGTGCTGCCCCTGGCCTTCCCCCAGCCTCACCGGGCACAGGGTAGGAAACACAGACCCCAACTCAGTTGGTTTGTGATCCCTAGTGCAGAAAACACAGCAAGTTCCTTTTCCTCTTATGGCTGTGGGTGCAGGGCTGAAAATTGAGGTGCTTTCATGTTTTCCTGTATGCTGTCCATTCAGACCCATTACGAGGTACGTTCGCATTAGCCACTTGACTTCTGCTTACATGTTAAGTAATGGCTACAAATTTGCCTAGGGCCAAAGAGCCCTGTTTATCAACCAGACAACAAATTGTGGCATGAAAGCATTTTGTTCATCACCCAGCGCGGAACAACTGATGACACAGCCAGCAATGCAGGAGCCCAGTGAAAACCAAAGTGGGAGATTAAATGCTTATCACCTGATTCCCGATGGAAAGAGATTGCTCTCATCAGATAAAGATCAAGAGAAGATGCTGTAGTTAAAAGTAGGTAAATAGGGAATTACACAGTAAAAATGCTGGTTCATCACTTGGGATGTGCTGCTCCTGTTGTACTATGCTATTTAAAATTGGAAGCAGAGTGGTAGTGGAAACGAAGACTTGGGCGATGCTGACAGATGGAGCGAGGCCCTGGGAGAGCGCAGGGGGGGTTACAGCCCTCTCCTCTGGCTGAAGGCATCTGTCTGCCCCCCGTCACCGCAGCCTGCAATGCAGGGCTCCTGCCTGGCTGCTGCTGCGACGCAGAGCCTGCAACCACCTGCTTGCCTTCCCGTGGCACCTCACCGTGCAAATACTGGGTATTGGGAACTGGGGTGGCAAGCTGTTTAGGATCCAGCCTCTGCCACTTGCTGTCTGCACCCTCCTGGCATCAAGTGTGTGGGGACGTGCAGTGCTCACCCGGCTGTGCTCCCGCTCCCTCCTGCTTTGGGCCAGGCTGCTCCCCGGAGCATCGCAGATCCAGGCGGTGCTGCCAAGGGACTGCTCCGTCCTACTGCGGGAAGGGGCTTCCAGCATGGAGGGACAACAGGGGTGTGGGGCTGCAACCCCCCAAGTAGGAAGCGGAGATCTGCTGGAGGTAATTTTGAGCAGGTGGAGGAGTTGGCAGTGATTCTTAACCACCGGCCTTGGCCAGCTGGGCCAGGCCACCCCCACCCAGCCCGGCAGCTGCAAAACCACCCCTCTTGGCTCACCCACAGCAAGGGAAGCTGTGCCACAGCCCTCAGCCTTCTGCACCGGCTCATTTTCAATGAGGTGGGTTCAGCTCATTGCTTTCATAAAGGAGTTTGGAGAAGTCCCCTGGGAAGCAGAGTTTGCGGTGTGCATCCAGTCTTTGCTGCTTCCCCCGCCCTGCACAGGCTGGGTCCGCCACTGGGGAGGTAAAGCCAGCTTTCCTCCCTCCTCTGCCTGGTGAGCGCCCACCGTGTTCCCATCACCTCCCAAAGGCGCTGCTAGGAGGCAAAAGCAGAGTCCGTTATGCAAGTGGGAAAAGTCTGGCAAAATACTTCTGCCAGGGAGAAAAAAGTGTTTCTGTCAAGTCAATGACAACTTATCAGGACAAATTCTGAAAGTTTTTGTTACAGAATTTCATGTTATTTTTTAAAAAAATAATTCATGACTATCACTTAAAATGTCTTTTCTTTTAAGTCGCGAAAGACACTTTTTTTTTTAATCCTCAGATAAAACACTTTTCTAGATGAAGGAGGTGCACAGCTACCTGGTTTTGCCTCCCATCACCAGAGGAACAGTTGCCTTATAACCAGAGCACCATTTGCTATTGGTATGGCATGAAATAATTTAAACATAAAAATAGGAGCTCAGTGAGTTCAAAGAGAAATCCACCCAGAGGTGTCTCTCTCTCTGACCCTACTTGTGGAGAAAACAGCACCAACACTTACAAAACCAACTTTTTGTAAACTGTTACTTTAATTCTAAAGTGTCAAGAGTTCCTCTGCAAAAGTATCTAAATTATTCACTCAGCTAAGACTATCATTATAAAAGTGGAAGAGGCAATATACTTTTTTTTTAAACATATGTTTAACCTCACTTAAATGCTCTATTTTCTGCTTGAGGCCAAAGACGTATTGGGATCTGTGTGCATTTTTAAAAGCCACACACAGGCTCAAAGCTTAGTGCTGTCCTGTTGACTTTTTGGAAATAATGAATTCCAGTTTCCTGGCAAATAATTACAGACAAACTGCATGGCATCCGCTCGGTGTCTCTTGACAGAGTGTGAGACAGTCTGTCACCAGCACCAGTAGCTGATGCCCAGCAAGCGGGGCCAGGCTGAACACCCAGCCCAGCTGAAGCACCTGGGTTAGAAACCAGCCTGTGTCTGGGGCAGAAAGCAGGGGTTTGCTTGGGGGCAAGGGGGATGCTCAGGGCAGGCTTGCACCAGCTGGAAGCATCACCCTGGATGGTTTGGCTTTGAGGGGCTGCAGCCTCCTGAGCCCAGCGTTGCGTTGGCATTGGGTTGCATGTGGATTTCTCTGGCCAAAAGAACTTTCAGGTTGGGAAAATGTGCTGGGCAAGGGGGAAGTTTCACCAGTTCTTGGTCTTTCTACCTCTTCACGGAATGAGAGCGTACCCCAGGGTACGCTCAGGCTCTGTAGTGGAAATTATGCAAATCTCTGAAAGGAATGCTATGTACCGGATGGCAGGATGGGACCTGGGGAGGTTTTTGCTTCAAATGAGGTAGATGGGGACTGACATTAGCTCCACTCAGATCATACTGTCTGGAAAGATGACCCAAGTGCTGCAGTAGCAGGAACATCTGAATGGAGGTGGTTGGTCATCTCAGAGATGCGTGCTCCACCAAGATGCTTGCCTTCATCCCATACAGGTCATATAGAGATCTGATCTAGAGACTTTTCCCTAAGCTCCTACCCCTAAAAGCACACGTTTGTCAGCAGACAATGCTTTATGATCACAGATTAATGTGCTGTTCAAAATCTTATCACATATCTAATGTCCCTTCTGCAGCACAAGCACCTCCTTTGTCACCCACACCTTGGACTGGGAACATCTTCTGCTTGTTTAGCTTTTGCCTCCTACCCTCCTGGAGCCCATGCTGCAGTTACCCCTAAACACCCAACCAGGAGCATGTCCTTCTGAAGCAGGATCTCAGTAAGATTCTTCCAACTTTGAAAAGTTCTCTCTATCCAGATTTTTTTGTGCATGAGCAAAAAGAGCATTTCAAAGGGTAAGCAAAATGCTGAGCAGTTCTCTTTTCCCAGCACCTTGTTTGCTGGAGACCAACCTGTGCTAGCCTGCAGAGCCTTCCAACAGCAGAACGATGCTATTCAGTGTCCCTCCTCCCTGTCTGAGCCGCCACCTCCAAAATCTTGCCAATGCCTCTGGTTTTGCTTTCTTTGGCTTTTCCATGCGTATATACTGTGCCAGCACTGAATCCCTACAGCAGACCTGGCCCGCTCCTTCCCTGAAGATGCTGCTCATGTGGTTGGGTGTCTCAGGGAAGAGGAACTCGTACTCGGCATCAGCTTTCTGCCTGTAGCCCTAGTGCTCCTACCGCAGTAATTTTCTGTTTCCTAGACAAGGTTGGAAAGCAATGAAAAAGGATTTTGGAGCAAGTACAAGACAGCTTTGTAAATATATATCAGCATTAACTTATCCACATTGCACCAGCAGACTGAGCTTTCAGAAGATCAAAACCAAACCTGACCCTGTGCTGCTCCACTGAAATCCCTGCAAGTGTATGGAAAGCGTTCGCCTCCCGCTTTGCGATGGCTAACGGGCCTGTATTGGAGCGCTCGGATTTCTCCTCAAAAGCGTCGTTCACTCAGCAAATGTGTTCTTGTGCTCACATCCCAAATCACAGCTACTGACTCCAGCATCTGGATCCCCAACTTTGAAGTTTCCTTTTCAAAAAAAGGCCTTTTATGTTCCATGTTTTGATATGCCATGTTCATCTTCTCCTGTTTTCCTCTGTTCCAGTTCTTCCACTAATTGTAAATTACATCAATCAGATTATAAAGGAATTATTGCAAATGTTTTCTCTTTGCCATCAGTGTTACATAGTTTATTAAACATATGTTTTGTTACTAGAGTGGCTTCAGAAGCACTGTCTAATAAAACTCCAGTTTTTTCTTTAGTTAATTGTAAAGTCAATGCCTGAAATCTCCAGGAGATATTTTTCCAAGGAGAAACAAATTTGTTTTTAAACTGAGCAGTCCTAAAAGTTTATTCTAGTCAACACTGGAGATCAATAGACTCGTCTGTTTTATGTGCTTTAAGGGCTGAAACGGTTGCAACAGATGTAAGGAAAAAATTACATTTTTGTAGAGGGGAGCAGAAAACCCAAGAGTTAAACAGCCGTTTCCAAGCATAGATCTCACTAGGCTGATAGAAGAAAAAGTTCTGAAAATCAAGCAGAAGTATGGAAATTAATTATTTCCAAAGCTATGTACATAAATATCTGAGCATGGCACATTTAATTAATGCATATTTGTTCAAAGATCAGAGATAATTTGTAAGAAAACCAATTTAGCTTCTCCTGCTTTGTCATACACGTTAAAGATACTATCAAAGTAAAAATTATTCTTTAAATGTATTACTTTGACTTGCTGCTGATACCTAGTAATTATAAATTTAATAACATAATAATGTATTATAACTAAGATTTTTAGCGCAGGTAAACGCCTTGCACGACGCTGCTATCTCCTTCAGTTTCACCAGCAATGCCAAACCAAGGCTTTCGCTTCTTCTCCAAATAATTCCTCCCTGCAACTCTCCTGGCACAACCATGATGAGCAACCCTGGCAAGCGATGGGTGCAGAGCCGGTGGGTCACCTGGCACCGGCACCTCCTTTTCTGCCAGCTGCATCCACCGCTGCCCACCACAAAGCGGAGCCCAGACACCTGGAAAAACATCTGGAAAAGAGCTGCCTCCTTTCTGCTTTCTCTGCACTCTGGGTTGGGCACTGTTGTGCGGAGACTGTGCAGAGGAGTCGCCTGCAGTGACTGCAGCCATCTGTGCAACAGTTATAAATAGCTAATTATACTGTCTAATATTACTTTCACATTTAAGTAATTATTGTAATTGCTGGTGGGATATTGTAGTCACACTTGAGAGGAAAGGTGATCCGTGAGATGCTGTCTATTAAGACACGGGATGACAACACGAAGAGTTGCTCGTCACTGCTGGTACTGCAGCTTTGGAGGACGTGCCCAACTATTCTTATTGCTGATTTGTAATCATCAAGTTTTTCTTCAAGCTTTTCTTACACAACGCAAAGCATAAAATCTGGACGTGCCCCTTTGGCTTGGCCTGTAAGAGGTTGCCTTGAGCTCCCTGCAAGAACACTGACCTCAGATGTCAAATTCGCCATCCTTCCATGAAAACACATCTGTGCATTTCTGTACCGGCTTATCACAAGACTGAGGACAGGAGAGGGGAAAAAAATGACTGTGGAAAGTTCCTTGCTTGACTGCTTTCCTCATCATTTTGCACAAACACGTGGCTAACCTTGGCTGACTAAAACATAACTACTTTCTGTAAAAGCCACAGATCCGTGCATTTAAAACATCATGCAATGCACTAGCATAGGCAAGGCTTGCCTCTGGCTGCAGCAAAAAGGCTTTGCAGGGTGTTTGGTTTCCTTCACTGCCTCAAAATACTTTTATGCTTCTGCTCCTTGCCATGTTGTGAGAATACACCAGAGTTTAGCAGCACTGGAAAATGGTTTGGTGCCCTGCGAGCAATTCCTATTTCCAGCATTGCACCGGTGGCCAGAGGTGTGGTGAGGGTGGAGGGAACACGGCAGCTTGGAGGCACGGATGGATGCGGCATGGCTATGTCCGATAGCCCACTGGGCGCTGAAGCACACAGTCATGTATGAAGGGAAATACAGTGGAATTTGGCCAAAGAGAAATCCAAAACCTACCATATTTTTTCAGTTAAAAAGTGGAGTTTTGTTGCTGCTTGGTTGGACAGCCACAGCCAAGATGCACATTACGTCAACATTGGATCCGGACCTCAGCTGCAGGAATCGCACTAAGTACTGATTTTGTTGTCTAGTTTGCTATCCTTGCTTCTTGGTAATTTGTAAACCTCTGAGCTTTGCAAGCTGCCTGCGACCCACCGTCGGTAGTGCTGGAAAGACTGTTTCAGAATAAGAAGCCGAAAAAAAAGCCAGTAAATAGATGCAATGAAGAAATTTGATTTCTATTGCTGCTGTACTGAGGAGCTGAGGTGGAAACCCACTTCCTCACCACCACCCGATACTTTCCTGTGGGCAGGGGATGACGGCAGGGAGGCCACCCTGGTACCCAAAAGGCCGGTTCAGTGCTCGAGTGGGGAAGGGCTGTCCCAGGCTCCGTCAGGGTGCTGCAAAGCTCCTCCAGAATATTTGGCAGAGAGACAGAGGGAGGAGCAGGCACCCACCCGTGGGTTGAGAAAGCCACTATGGAAACACCGGGAGAGGAACCGGAGGCCAACGTGGAAAGGCTGAAGCCACGGACCAGTACTCGTCTCTACACGTCCGGTGTCGGCAGGGCTCTGTGCAGAAGAGGTTGCAAGTGCAGAGCCTGCTTACCTTTATATAGTTATTTCCACGGAGAGGCAATTTAAAGCAGCTCAGACAGGAGCTGAACTTAATGTTCAATTACCTGTGAAGCCTCGCGCTGGCAGGAATGATTTATGAACGTTTCCGTGAAATTCATTTTGATACAAACACAGCCAAGGATATTTAAGAGCCGGACCCTGCAGCCCAGCACTCCAAAATGAAGCAGAACAGCACTTTTCTTTGCCCACGTTGCAAACAACACAGAATGAAAATAGCTTTACTGCTGACTAATGAGATTATTTTTTTTTCATTTCAATCTAAAATCAGGACTTTGTGCACAGTCTCTTAGCTCAACCTGTCAAACTGATATCCACCAATTTAAAATGTAGCTGCTAAAGTGGTGAACATAAGCAACTCCGTACCATGCTGTTACCCTTCCAGATGCACGGGCAGGTAAGTGCCTAACACAGAGACTAATTCCAGGATGACTCATGGTAAACCTAATCTCTTCCAACAGCAAAAGCTGCTCACGGCCCAGTCCACTCTTCGTTTCGATGCTAACATCCTCCACCCAATCTGTGTTTGGTGGGTGCCTCCTAGTTAATAGCAGGTTTTTTTAGAAAAACTTTCCCAAGGCCTTTTACTAATTGTTGTCTATTTTCTGCATACAACCTTTAAGAGGACTTCTTTTCTATTCAAACAAACAAACAGCTTTTTAAGAGTACTTTTTTTTTTTTTTAAAGGAAACAAACAAAGAGTTGTGGTAAGCTTGGCACTGATTTTAATTCCCCCTCCTCCCCTTCCAAAAAATACATGGCTTTTTTTCCCCTATCTCCCTCCTTACTGTCCAGCTGGGACTGATTTCTGGGTTAGACTATTCTGATCTGCAGAAATAGCAGCGGGACTGAAAAAGAGTGAGAATACAACCAGCAGCCTGAGAAATTTGGGTCATACGTAGAATCTGCTAATCCAAACACTCAGTAAGCAGAGAGACAAAACCAAACTCCTTTCATGATGACTCTGTGCCTCCCTCTGTTTTGGATTATCTGAGCCACAGGCTGCTACGGAGCTTTATACCTGCAGCATCGCACGTTTTGTTTAAACATCGTTGTGACACTTTCTCACAAAGAGGCATATGCTGCATTCTGAGATGCTTTAATCGCCAGTATTGCCATCTAATGTCGGGTTTAGAGCCATCCTATCTGTCTGATGCCTGTGCAGGAGCATCCCCAGCCGCCGAACGGGGGGAGAAGGGACAGGCGCTGTCGGGGGACCCTAAGGGCCCAGGCGTGGGGGGGAAGAGGGGGTGCCTAGGGAATGGCTTGGGCCGGGCCCGGCCCTGCTGCACAGGCTGGCGTCCCGCCAGCTGCTGCGGTGC
>NW_009622714.1:0-14831 GCF_000690535.1 Cariama cristata
CTCTTCTCTGCCCCCTTAACGAGAAGAAAACTCGATTGGATTTAATATTATTTCCTTGGGGTTGGAAGAAACTCCTGCCTGCTGGATCTGGTTTAGGCGCCCGACAGACAAGGTAAATTAAACGGAGAAGGCTTGGGGAGCAGCAGCAGCAGCAGCAACAACAGAAAACCCATTCCTCTGCTGAGGGGGGTGGGGAAGAAGGAAGGAGTTCACGCTTCGTTTTGATATCCTGTTTTTGGCCTTTATTTTTCTCTGTTTTCTGCCTTGCATAGTTTAGCTGCCCTTTGTGTTTCTCCTCTTCTCGCCGAAATGCTGTTTGTGTGAACGTAGTCGCTGGTTTCATGGAGGCTGAGGAAAGAGTCTGGGGAGGCCGAAAGTTTTTAAGCTCCTCAGACACAGAAGTTTCTTTGTTCGGTTGGAGAAGGTATTGAACTGAAACTGCTCAACTCCGTGACTTTGCTGCTTCAGCGCCTTCCCTTCCAAAACGATTGCTAACCCTGCGAGTGTAATTAACTTCTCGGGAAATACGAAAGTCCTAAAGGAGGTAATATATTTTATTTAATCGAAAGATCTTGAGGCTTGGCGCTCCCTGTGTCTGCCATTTCTTGTTTGTCTGTGACCTTGTTTTCTGGAGTATTGGTTAGTGTCTGGCCGGTCTTCTTCAAGATAGCTGTTAAATTTCTTGATAAAAATGTGCCCTCATAGTTCTCTGTAAATGCTGTCGCAGTTTTTCCCCTCGACTGCTGCCGCCACCTCTCTGTCCTCAAGATGACGAGCTGGGCTGCGTATTTTTCAGCTTGTATAGGAGAGGTCTGTATTGCATTTTGAACCTTGCAAGTTTTGTCTTAAGAACCTCTATTAAAAAGAAAAAAGCTAGCTAGTGGTCTGACGTGGTAAAAGTGTGTTCAGTTGAACGTCTGAGTTACAGAGGTTTGTTTGATTTTGATCAAACAAAATCAAATAGCCTTGTTTGGTTTTGATGACCACTTTCTCCTTTATCATTTTTGAAAGGAATCCCATGTGAAGCTGTTGGAGAGGAAGCTAAATGCGAAGTTTTGGTGTAAGGTTTTGTACTCCTGGTGCTTGTTAAGTTATGCCAACTAGTTAGTTGCATGTAGTGAAAGCAGTATTGCTCACCACAGATTCATTTCACATGCCTCAGAGGCAATTATTGGTTAGTTCTTTCGTGAAGGCAAGGAATTTCTGGTATTGTGAATGTTCAAAGTGAGCTAGAAGCCATAGCTCTGTGCTAGCTTATTTAAATTTTTGTTCCTGTTTGTCAGATTTGGAAGCAGCATGTTGGTCCAAGATAGGATGTGTGTGCTTCAGTCTCTCACGTGTCTGATATGTGTTGGTATTTGTGGGGCTTGGACAAGCTCATTTCTATGCAAAATTTTTAATGCTCCTACATATGTAGTTCTTTAACAGCATCAAATAATGTAATGTTTGAGGAAAAAGTTATGAATCCAACTCCATCTGTTTGATGTACCGTGAGGAAAAATGTTAACAGTTGACTGACCTAAAGTGGCTTCTATGACTGGTAACAGGTGAATTATTTGGCTTGTGATTTATAGATTTACATTTCCAGGCAGGAGTAAGGGTTCTTCTTAGGCATCAGAACGGGCTGAACAAAATAAATGGCAGTGAACATTGGTTTCCTTATATGGCTGATGCTTGGCAGAAAAGCAATGAGATCTAAATAGAGTAATCCTTTTACAAAGAATGATCACTTTCCAGTCCCAATACTGACTTGACATTCTTGGGGGGGGGGGGGGGGGGGGGGGTGGGGAGGAGGGGGGTAAATCGTAGCAATGCATGACCAATTTAGTTGTAAACCACTATGTTGGTAATAGATGCAATTTTGTTTCTTTTCATACCTTTTGTGTTTCTCGTGATGCACTTGGTATTTTTCAATGCCATGTAGAAGAATAGATCCTTGTAGTGGAGCCATGACTTTTTACGCTAGTGTTTTGTCACCATGGTAGCTATGGATAAGGCCCTTTTTAATGATGAAAGTGTAATTCAGTACTGCTTACAGCTAATGGTTATATCATAGAATGCCATTCATGTCATTAACATAGTTTAGGAGTTATGAAGGAGTGTATTCTTTCTTGAGATCAGCCATCCCAGCTGAAAATCAGTCTGACATAGGTACTTATATTACAAATAAAATGATTTAGATATACACATGGTAGCTTATGTTGCCTGAAACAACACTTTCATAGGCATATGTTGACAGCTTGGGAGAAACATTCTTTTGGCCTAGCTGTTCCTTGCTCATGAATTAAATTAAACTCAAGTAAACACTAGTAATTTTAAGTAGGTATACTTGCATTCAAAGAGCTAGAAGTTACAGCATATGGCATACTACGGAATAGGACTATCTTTAGGATGATTATCATATTAGTAAAAATATGAATAGATTTGTCTTACAAATAAGCTGCCCAGTAGATAATGTTTGGTATAAATGTAGTGGTCTGTAGGGTATCCATTTGCACATCACATTCATATAGCATTGATGAGGGGGCTCCATAGAGAAAGT
This sequence comes from Cariama cristata, assembly GCF_000690535.1. Classification (NCBI taxonomy): domain Eukaryota; kingdom Metazoa; phylum Chordata; class Aves; order Cariamiformes; family Cariamidae; genus Cariama; species Cariama cristata. Next base: position 2,543 of record NW_009622714.1, read on the forward strand.
ATTACTGACTGAAGGCTGCGTAGCATATTAGGCTGGTGGTGTAAGAAAACAGTGTTATGATTTGTCCTCAGTGGAATTCCTTCACAGTCTGTAGTCCCAGACGTGAAGAGCCATGCTTGGAACATAAAAGCTAAAGTGAGGCTTCCAGGTGTGTAACATACATTATATGTAGCGTGTTAGCAGTAAGTTCTAGAAATAGAACGGGATGGGAGCAAATTCCTCAACTCAGCTTTCCTGTAGGGGTGTAATGAATCACTGGCTGTCCGCTTTGTTTTCTTGTTTTGTTTTTGTCCTTCCTGCTCACAAGCAAAAAGGAAAATCTTCTAGGGAAAATGTTATGTAAAGATCAAATGGTTGATATGTCATCCCTTCAGCAGATTATCCCTATGGAATAACCTGATCTGCTAAAGGAGGGTCTGACATTTACTCCACATAGAGGAATTATAAATCTAACCTTTTCCGAATGAGTAACCAGTTGAGTTGACGGAAAAGCTGCTCTTATGGATATGAAAATAGTAGACTCTATTCCTCTGTGAGCATGCAAATATTAATGGTGACAGGATGTAGGTAGTTAAATGTGAGTTGTCTGGAAAATGAAGATTCAGAAGCATTGCTGTTTTACCGTGTCAGCTTTTGAGTAAGTAAAACAATATGTTGGACAACAGTTTTCACATCAGAATGAATACATTGAAGGTAATAGGTTAATCAGTTTGTGTAGTACATAGTCTGTAAATAACTCCCCACCCCATTTAGAAAGTGCAGTGTTTGTTGTAACCTGTTACATTCCTAGCTTATTGTCTTTAGAACATCTGTGAAGTCCAGTGCGTGCTTGAGAGATATAGGTTATGTCTTTTACAACTTTTAAAACTTTGACTAATTTTGGGAGTTTTGCTTAATGTTTTGAATGCATAGGGAGTATCTTTTTGTTAGTGGTGTGGGTACCTTGTGAACAGTTCTGGGGCTACTCACGTGGCAGACTCTGGTCTAGTTCTGGACAAGAAGTACTTTTTTTTGGTGGAATGGAGGATTGTGGAAGCTTCAAACATGCATTTCCTGCAGTCCCTATAGTTGTGTTCATCTCTCGGGGAGCAGCTGCAGTGTGCCACTGCAGTTCCCAACTGTGAAGGTGGCATGTAGGCCCCACTATATCAGCACAGCTGGCATACTTGTGTCCACCTCAGTAAATATTGGTAAAAACTGATGGATCTAAATAACACTGTCTAGTGTACTTTAGTAGTAATTAACTGTTAAACAATTGTATTGAGTTTAAGATTATAAGGAGACAGGTGATACATAGAGAAATGTGACTGCATTAATGACAAGATGGGTATAGGTTTTTTTTGAAAGATTTTTCCATGGGCAGGGACACCTTCCTCCAGACCAGGTTGCTCAAAGCCTTGTCTAGCCTGGCCTTGCACACTTTCAGGGAGGGGGCATCCAGAGCTTCTCTGGGCAACCTCTTCCAGTGCCTCAACACCCTCACCTTGAAAAATTTCTTCCTTCTATCTAATTAAATCTTCCCTCTTCCAGTTTAAAGCCATTGCCCCTTGTGCTATCACTACATGCTCTTGTAAAAAGTCCCTCCCCAACTTTCTTGTAGGCTCCTTTAGGTACTGAAAGGCTGCCCTAAGGTCTCCCCAGAACCTTCTCTTCTCCAGGCTCATCTTCTACCGAAGAAAAATTGGAAAAAGTGAATATTGCTATGCTGGAATTGGTAGTACTTTTATTATATAGTAATCTTGGGATAATTCTGCTTTTTCTGCTGCTGTCCCTCATTGATTACCAGTTCTTTTAAGATACTTGTTTCTCTGAGGCTTAAATGTTGATATGAGTATTTGGCATATTACTCTGTTTTCACCTCTGCTTCACCTGAAGGTGATCAGAAGCATGATGTTCCAACACTAAATTGCAACTACCACCTTTAAAAATACATGGTCAGTTTGCGTAACTGAGAAATAAAGCTGAAGAAACCTCTTCATGTGGTCTAAATGAAACGAAACTGGAATGTACTTGTGTTGGAGAACACCAGCATTGTGACTAGCTTACCTAGGGTAGTTTAAGTGGAAAAGTAGGTTAGTTCTTTCTGTATCTGGAACTAATTTGTAGATACTTGATACTAAGCAGTCATTAGGAACAAAAAGTGATGATTAAGCAGAGTCTGAGGACAACGTGAACAATCTGGGCTGCTATGGCTGTCCTGGACGCTGTGATAATACCAGAAGGTAAAAAAACCTTTGAAGCTTCTTGTGTTTGAAGGCTAAATCTTGTTAGATAAGGTGGTATGTACTCTCCACCCCTCTTTATCGTATTCAGTAGATAATGAATGGAATGGCCATACTCTTCTATTTTTTGGCATAGCCAAGAAAAGGTTAGGTATTAAGTTTTGTATACAACTCTGTTCTGTGTCTGTCCAATCAATTGGCACGGGCTTAAACCCTAAAGATTACTTATGATAGTAAGGACAACTGCTGTCCCTGTAAGAGGAAAGCTACCAGAGAGAAGGTGAGTAATTCCAAAATGCACAACTTTTTTCATAGTTTCTCAATTTTTAAATATCCAGTATTATACACTCTTGCATCTTTTGTAAATAGAACTATGGTTTCTCAAACTTTTGTTTCATGCTTTTGTATAATTTAGTTCTGCAAGCGTAAGGCTATATTATATATGCAAAGTAAAACAACTGCTGAAAGCAAACATTCTTTAAGATTCCGTTATTTAGATGCACATTTTCAGAATAATAACTGGAAGAAGCTGTAGATCAGTATCTTCGGAGTGGTCAGTTTGGAATTCACCTGGTGCGTGAGCTCCTTTTCTGAACAAAAAAGTTGTCTAAGCACACTGAATTCTCCACGTTTGTATAGTTCAATACATACAGTGCTGTGCTTCATGTCTTGTAGAGCCCATCATGAAGTTGGCTGGGGTGGAATGAGCAGAGATACATAGACATGATCTGACTATTCTGGACTATCACACACTTCCAGCAGGAGAGACTGCAGCTGGTATAGTAGAATTTCCTTTCTAGAAAGAAACAGGTAGGGAGGAAATAACTTGTTTTAGGAGTTGAGTTGAGTTTTGTGTACTCTTGAACTTAAAATTGAACTTCTGAAGTAGATTGTTGGGGTGTAGTTGTCTTCCTGGGAACTCCTAGTGCTCAGTGGCTGCTGCTTGTCTTAGTTGTCTGAGGCTAGCTTTGGGAGCAGAAGAAGCTGTGAAGTGGTTTGCAGTGACTTGAAATTAAATAATTTAACTCCTAATTTGGAATGGATGGTTATCTCCCTGTGCTTTGAGTTTTACTGCTGCATTTGGAGCCTTCTCATCAGTTTTCCACTCTAGCTGGCATGAGAGGTTCCTGTAGCAGCTGTGTAGGGGGCTCCATCTTCCTAGACAGTTCTGCAATAAAAGTTTCGTGTTCTTCCTTAGGCCTCTGTCCTATAATGCAGCGTCTAAGTTTAGTACAGTTGCAGAAATTATTTCTTTAGTCTTCCTTGCCCTCCTTTTCCTTGGAGTTTTTCAGTACTGATCTTCCAAAGCTTCCAAGCCTCCTAAGAAGGAGAAGGGAGGGCATAAATGCTTTGAGCTGCATCAGCACGTCTGAACAAACATCTGAAATGCAATGCCTGTGAATGTCAGTCACAGGTTCCAAAATGACTACAAATGTCATCTTAAGTTCTTGGATGGTGGAAAGTGTTTCCAGGCTCGTCTGGAAGACTACTGGTAGGCTGCTAAGAAACTTTCTGAGAACTGCTGCTTTTTCCTCCACATGTGACTGTAGTCGCTATAGCATTACTGTCCCGGAGGGGAGAAATGATAGTTTAGAAGATCAACCCAGTTGTCAGCAACGTGATGAAATTACTACAGGTCTTCTGTCTTTACTTCCACGTAACCCTGAGGATGAGATGGAGGTTTATATTTGAAACTGGATATCAGAGAACTCTTAAATAATGATACTAATGCAAATTACAGCATTTTTTTCCTCTGTGGAAACGTTATGCTTAATAATCCGTATGTGCTTATGCATGCTTGTGGCTAAAAGGTAAAAGCTTGACTGCAGAAATATTTACAAGGTTGAGGCCTGCGTTTTCAGTGAAAGTAAACTGAAAAGTGGGGCAGCACAGCAGTCTAAATCTTTTATGACTTAAATGGTCCATAAATACTCCCTTTCCATGCTCATGCAGCAGAGTATAATATGCAGGTGTTGAATTTACTTAGTTTCCACTTTGGCCTACAAGATAGGTGTACCTGAAGGAGGAGATTAACATGCAGACAGCTGTTGATGTGCACTGATACTCTGCTGCTGGTACATTTGCTTGCTGGGGCAAATTAGGCTGTGGTGACCTGGAACGTCGACTTGGTAGTTAGCTCCTTTTAGGAAAACATACTCATTTTGGGTTACTTCTGGTCATATAATCATATGTGATGTTAACCCTGGAGCTGTGGGTCATTTAATTTCTGAGGTGCTCTATATTTTTTGGGGTGCTGGCAATAAAGTTCATCACTGAGGGAGAAAATTCAAAAGTTCACATGTTTCTGATTCATAGCTATCCAGCCTTTATGCCATTTATTTCAGTTGTACTTTAGTAAATCTATACAGGGTGATTTATTCTAAGTAATTAGAAGAGAAGAGAGGGCTTCGAGGTGACCTCATTGCAGCCTTCCAGTGCCTGAAGGGGACCTATATGAGAGATGGGGAAAGACTTTTTAGCAAGGTCTGCTGTGACAGGACAAGGGGTAGTGGTTTTAAATGAAAAGAGGGTAGATGTAGACTAGACATAAGGAAAAAATTCTTTACGATGAGGGTGGTGAAGCACTGGGACAGGTTGCCCTGAGAGGTGGCGGAAGCCCCATCCCTGGAGGCATTCAAGGTCAGGCTGAATGGGGCTCTGAGCAACCTTATCTAGTTGGAGATGTCCCTGCTCACCGCAGGGGGGTTGGACTAGATGACCCCTAAAGGTCCCTTCCAGCCCAAATGATTCTATGATTTTGTGATTCTATGATTAATGAATTCTTTAGTAGATCTCCTTCTGGGAGGAATTACAGGCGGAGGGAATAGATTATAGAATGCTAGAAAATAATATTTGGAACAAATCTAGAATTTTACTTCAAGGTCACCTTGGTTGCTTCACATATGGATGTAGGGAAGCTATTACAAGCAAGATCACAATTAAGTTAGGGACTCAACTCTAAGTAGGAAGAGGAGAAAAAGATGGTTAAACCTATGTATTTCCATCCTTTCTGGGAATGGAACAGGAAGGGAAAATCAATTGGAATTCTGAATTTGGCAAGCCGTCTGGCTGTGATTCTGATGGATAAGATTGGAAACACTGATATGGGGGAGCGAGAAACTATCAGAGCTTTACTCTTTTACTATACTATTGTTTAAATATGGTGGATCTTATTTGTGTGTTTTCTTTTAGGAGACTTTCTTTTCTGAACAATGTTTTGTGAGGGAGGGAGCTTTCTGTGGCTATTCGAAAATCCTGTTCTTCCACTGCATTATTCTTAATCTTGAAGTTAATACTTTGGATCTGGTACCAGAGATTTCATTGGAATAAATGAAAATATAAACAATACAAGTATTAGGAAAGCAAGATAGATTTAAAATAGATTTTAGTAGACTTAGATGAGAATAGTTTACTGTTCTGCCTGTATTTATCTGGGTGAGCTCCTCTGTTTTTCAAGAAGTGCTTGCTTTGTCTCGCTTTACTGAAGCAAAGCAGAAGTGCTGAGTATCATGGCGTTCCTGTGTGCTTTTTGCAATGCTGCTCTTAATAGAGGCAAACATTTCTGTGGGATTTTCTTATGGGAAATCTGTGGGAGAGGTATTGTCAAGATTTCAAATGTCCTGTAGTCTTTCATGACTTTAGTGTTGCTGAACTGGTTTTGCAGCAGTGGCCTGTGACACCTCAAGGGAAAGGCCCTGTCAATGGAGCAGGTTAAAAGAAAGTGTCATGGGACAGGAGAGAAACACATCTTTAATCAAGACTTTTTTTTTCTCATCCTCTTTCTTACTTCTTTTCTCCCTTTACATAAACCAACTGATCAAGAACCAACAAATTGTTCCTTCAGCTTTTAAAAACAGTGCTCACTTTCTCTCTTCTGTTCCACATGGAGTGAGTCCCTGCTTATTTCCACTGAATTCCAATGTATATTTGCTCATTTTAGATCCATAGATCACCTGTCATTCCATTTGTGTTAAATCTTGACAAAGTTTTAAATTTCAACTACAGAGTCTGAAATATCTGTAGAGGAATAACATTGACTCAAAATCAGAATGTTACTCATTTTCCCCAAAATTGTATTAAGTTGTTTTTTAATCTTTGAAAAATTTGAAGGGAAGTACACTCTCGACAATTCAAAGTATTTGAAATCACAGTTGTGAAATTTTCTGGATTTCCTACATTGTGCTATTCAGTTCTGTTTTCCTATTCTGAGAAATAGAGGCTGGCATGTTAATAGCAAATCAGCACGGCACTGTCCCACTTTTACTTCAATAGTGTCAAAGTGGTATTGTACCTCTTTTTTTTCTCTTGCTAGAAAGCAGAGGATGTCAGAAGTTAAGTAACACTTTCAGGTGAGTTATTATTAAATCAGCTTTGAATTCAGTTTTGAGGATATAATTTGCCCTTTGATGGGAAGGAAGAATCTTGGTTCTGCTTAAACCTTCTGTCAGGTGAAAAAACTTGTTTTTCACTTTAGGTGGTGAATGATCTATGTTGATAACAGCACTTTAAGAGAAACTGTACTTCAATATAATTATCTAAATTCCAAGTAATTCTTAAAATTTCTATTGTAAGCAGTAAGCTGTCGTTCTTCTCTATCTGAAGAGGCAAAAATACTTTGGAAACCATTCAAGAATAGCTTTCTGTTAGTTTTGTTATAGGAGTTGCTTATCTGATCTCCAAAATGCCTGGTGTACTAAAAGAAAAATAAAAGCTCTTCTTTTTTCTTTAATCCTCATTTGTTGGCTTAGGGGAGCATAATACTAAGTAAAGAGAAAAATGATTTAGTACAAAAAATATTAGCTTAAACATTTCATTACTGTGTTGGGAGTGAAAAGAGATTATAAATTGGGAAAAATCAAATGCACATTTTGAGAGCAAGGCTGAGTATAGAGAGAACAACAATAACGGTGGTTAGCCACATGGAAGATGTGAAGAGTCTTGTAGTTAGGTAATGCAAAGAAGAGTATTTCTTGTGCATCACGATTGTGAGCAGCTAATTGGAATGGATCAGGATTTGTGTATCACTTGTAAAATGAAAGTAGAAGAAAGCAATAAACAGAGATAGAGTTCAGGGATTCCTTTATTTGCCCGGGACGCTAACTCTTAAAACTGCTGAGAACAATGTTGAGCTAGTATGTGTCATAATTATTGTATAAACTAGAGGGAGAAGATGCTTGGAATCTGGAAAATCCTGATTTTTTTTTTTTAACTTCTGCTCTTTATATAAATAGTGTCTACTCCTTATTGTAGCATTGACAAAAGTGTATTACAGTAAAACTCTTTTTAAAGCTGCATTGTAAATAAAAGCTTACTGAGTTTAGTACTGCATTTTATACTAAACAAATGTAAAACCAAAAAACAAACCAGCTTGTTGAGGTGGATAACGCTTACAAGATAGACGGAAGTGTTCTTTAAGGGTGAGATATGCTAAAGTAAAATGGAAGTCCAGTGTGTATATTGTTTCTTTAAGTAGTGACTTCCGTTAGGGTGCTGCACGGTATTTTAAGTGTCGGGGTGCATCTTTATGTGTGTTTTTTGGTAGGATATATTTTTTTTTTTTGAAATCTAACAATCCCAAATGGGGAATGAATACCCATATCCACATGCGCTCCTTTTTTGAACTCTGGTCTATGAATGCATTTCCACTGGTGTTCCTGCTACCACAGACTGAATTGTGTAACCTGTCTAGATTTGATGCAGCTGTTTTTCTGAGCAGTTTATCCATCTTATCAGTTAGGGCATTTTGAGTGTGGTTCCTCCTTGTCTTCCTCCCATGTACCCAACCTCTACTTGCATTGTATCTCAAAGTCTCATATTGTTTTGGGCCTGCTGTGTTCTTCTGACCTCTGTTGTTTGATCCATCCTAGTTTTAGCTAGGAGTTCTGGCAGTTACTTTTTGAGGGTGATGCATGTAAAACAGGGGCTGTTCCGTTTTAATATACGGACCACACAATTTAGAAAGCAAAATAATTAAGTAACCAGGAACCTTCTGAGAAGAAATAATTTCTTCCCTGTCCATGCACGTCACTCCCCCCCCCCCTCCTGTTTTCGTTTATGCTGAACTGTTACATGTTACAGATTACCTGAATTTATCTGTGGGCAATTAGATAGGGACTGGTTGATAGATGAGAACTTTTCTTGTATATTGATAGACTGCATATTTACAGCAGTGCAGCTTGCTTGTTTAAAAACCTTTGGTATCTGCTGCAGATGGCTGCATAGTCTAAGGAGTGGCTTCCTGGCTGCATTGTGCATGAAGTGCCAAACACGATGAGACGATGAGAGCAGTTTTGTTTTGGAATGCCCAAATACATTGAATCTGTTCAGGAAGCGACATATGTCAAATGAATAAAAATATCACACTCATGCAAAACAGAATGTGGTAGTTATGTTTTTCAAATCTGGTTTCTTTCCTGAATTAAGGGGTTAAAAAGGACTTGTATTGAGGATAGCATTAAATACCGATTGCTGGCTTGCACTTTCAGCATTTTTCACTACTGTTTATTTCTTCATACCCTATTTTTTCTTTTGATTAAAATATGCCATAGATGGAAATTGAAATAATGAGCCTATCAATAGTGATGCTGTATAGGAAAAAGAATATTATATTTTCCTCCTTGGATATCTAGGCCTGTGCGCAGTATAAAGATTTTTGGTGGGTTTTGGCTTTCTTTGGTTATTTGGTTTTGGTGTGGGTTTTTGGTTTTGGGGTTTTTTTGTGTTTTGGTTTTTTTATAAAGCTGGTAGTCTATGTGTTTGTTTACATCCCTATGAGATTGCTTGATACTGCAGGTAGAAAACTAGGGTTGATGAAAATAAAATTGAGCACTGAAGGATGTTGCTTCTGCCCGAACACTAGTTCCAGCAAGTTCTCAAGACAGGAAGTGGGAACATTTACGGTTAATAGCTCCAAATATTGCAGGATTTCATTATTATAAAGAAACAAGCCCAGGGCAGACTGCGTTTTGTTGTATATTATTCCTTGTTTGCAAAGCAGGTGGTAAGATATTAAAAATTGTATTGACAGAAAAATACATGTCTCTGTAGAAGCTGTAATTCCACCTGATCAGGTCCTTATTGTTGTTCTGTCTTGTGTAAGAAGTAATAGGTCCCTGAAAGAGAAGAGACGGAGGGCGAGTGTTTTTGTAGCTGTGGAAGGCATGGATTTATTTAAATCAAACATTTAATAATGTAGCTTCATCTAAAGCCTGGCTGTAGCAGAGGCCATAATTACCACTATTTCTGTGCTTTTTTTTGTCATATTAAGAGCTCAGTTGTGAAGCAGGGTTGGAAGCTTGATATGTTCCCATCTCCTGGATTGAAAGAGAGGATACTGATGTTTCTTTTCCTGTTTTAGGTTCTACCTTTCCAACTCCCTGAAATTTTTAACTGTCCCATGATAATGATACTGCCAACTATGGATGTGCTTATCTCTGAAGGATGAGGCATACAGTGCAAAACAACTTCTGGAGTTGCTTGTTTGTGTCTAGGTCCACATCAACTGGGTTCTGATGTGCTTCTGTACTTGTTCTGGCAGTCCAGCTGTCTTCCCTGGTTGTCATATGTGTTAGTTTGTCTGGTCTGAGACTTCTTTGGGATAGTTAGAAAATCTGTAGAAAACATGTTGAGGTATACAAGAGCTTTCCTTCTCAGCCTTTGTTCTTATGTGAGGTTTGGTGTTTATCTTCATTCTAGTCACCAAATTTTGTGTTTCATGAATGAGTGCAGGTCCTGCTAGCCAAAGGGAGGCCTGACTTGGTCAAGCACAATTCATTCCTGTGTTTCTACTTATCTCCCTGATATCAGTGGCTGCAGCACTGTTTTGTAGCTATTGAATTGTAGTAGGTACCAGAAATAGTGGCACAAAGAAATGTTCTGTCAGGTCTATGTTTTCCTTCTGTCCTTTTGTGTTTGTGAAGCGTACTTCCAGTGCATCATAGCAAGTATCTATGGGTGTCCCTCTCCTCTCCCCACCTTAGAGGTATCTGTTATTTCTCTAGAGTCTGGCCTGGTTTGCTGATGTTTTCAGTGTGAAATTCCAAGTTAAAATCTTATTCCCAGTTCAGTCCTCTTCATCACTAGTAACAGGTATTCATTTTCAAATGGACTTGGAAATTAGTTCACATGTCTCTGTTCAGGTTGGACTTGCTACTATCATAGTGTTGATGCAGTTCCACAAAACCTAATCTTAACGAAAGGTTGATTTGTGCTGTTCAGAACCTGTAAATGGTGGCAAATTGCGGTATAATTGCAAGAGTTATAGTATGTTGTCTTTTATCACTGTTTGACCATCTTAAGCTCTCATCAAAGCCCTTGCCATTTCTGGTTTTAATAGACAAGTAAGGCTATAGAGTCTGCTGAATTTTTTTCCACTCTTTTTGGACTTAATTCCATATTTTCTGCTAACGTGTTTCTGTGCTGTTGATAGCATTGTAGAAACAAGTTCATGGATTTGCCCAGTATCTCTTTTGTTACCTCTCCGTTAAACAGTTGTCTGGATGTTTTTTTTAAAGTACTTTGCAACTTACGATGGAAAAATTAAATCTGTATGATTTAATTAACCATGACATATAATTGTTGTGACTTTTAAAAGCATATTGGCTGTTACACTGTTTCATCCTTTTTTGTGGTTTCTTCCTGAATGTGTCCCTTCTCCTTAGGCTGTCCAAGACATTGATAATGTTGACTTGGAAGCAGATAAGCAGATCAGAGAACAGCATCAGGGAAGAATTTTTTTTTTTTTAATTAAAAAAAAGCTATTTCCGTTTCTTTCTATCAGGATTTACTGTTAAGTGTGCTTTTGAGGCGTGTGATGTGGCTGGCTCTTAGTTAACCAGTTAGTAGGAGGGACAGCAAAAGAGGAATTTGGATTAGAAGGTTGTGTGCACTGCAGAGAGACACATTTCATCCATACTAGTAATTATACTTGCTTTACATCCAAACACATAAAGGTTAACAGAAACTGTCTTATTACATGGACTTCGTATGGGAGAAATCATCTTTCCCATTAAGAATGGGAGTAGGGTGCATTCTGCTCTGAGTAATGGACATTATCTACTACAAAGCGGCACCTTCTGATGCTACAGGAGGCTTGAGGTGCATATTTGTATCTTCAGTTACTTTTTAAGAGCATTGGGACAGATGAAAGGTGCATCTAGATCAGTAACATTCTTGTGTATTTCTAGTCTTATTTTTTCTTTTTACAAATCTATTCAGTATTCAGGGTTTGAATTACAGGTTGATATTCATTGAATATCTTTCTACAGTTTTTTTTTTTTTAACTTAGTATTACAATTGACCCTAACTGAACAACTGAAACTCTTTATCATGAGCTCTTCTTGACAAGGCACCTTCTTGTATTGGTGACTTCGGAATTTAAGAGGGGTCTTTCTTTGGTTAAAAGAAAGTAAGCATAAGTAAATTTTTAAATTATGTTGGGGATGACGATCTGTTTTGTATACTGTAGTCTCATTCCCTCAAGGCTTTTATAAATGTGAAGCATTGCTTTTTAGGCAAGTAATTTACTTTTTGTTGCAAGAACATGTACAGCACTTGCAGAGGAAGGGTGTCTTGCAGGTAAGAAGACCACATCCTGTAAATACTTCTTTCAGTTCTGAACTCAAGGGTGTAGAACATGAATTGCTGGCATAGTCACTGTCTGAACCATAACTATTTACTGACCTGAGTGAGTGTCTTTGCTTCTTCTTGGTTGCCTGGAGATGCTTGGCATCGTTAATTTTTCTTTGTTAAATTATTCCCCCTTGCCCCTTCCCCAAACATCTTGTCTTCACTGGGTGATTCTTTCAGGAAGAAAACCATCAAAAACTATGAATCCAAAGGCAGACTAAATTATAAAATGTGACCCACGTGAATGAATTTTGCTACCAGCATGTCCTGTTGTGAGCATTAAAATATGCTAGCATACGTTTTTTGATACATCTTTTTCATACTAAGAGAAAAATATCAGTAATAATGAAGTTACCACCTTTACTTTAAAGGAATCTTGATTTAGAAAGCCTGTGAGTGAATGTATAGTCTTATGTTCTGCTGCATCTCCTCTGACAGTA